>NC_037682.1:107989520-108256826 GCF_003255815.1 Theropithecus gelada | reverse complement strand
GCTCTGTGGCCCAGGCTGGAGTGCAGTGGCCGGATCTCAGCTCACTGCAAACTCCGCCTCCCGGGTTCACGCCATTCTCCTGCCTCAGCCTCCCGAGTAGCTGGGACTACAGGCGCCCGCCACCTCGCCCGGCTAGATTTTTGTATTTTTTAGTAGAGACGGGGTTTCACCGTGTTAGCCAGGATGGTCTTGATCTCCTGACCTTGTGATCCGCCCATCTCGGCCTCCCAAAGTGCTGGGATTACAGGCTTGAGCCACCGCGCCCGGCCAAGAAATCTTAAATCACTTTTTTTCCCTTAACAAAGGAATATATTATTTATTTATTTATTTATTTTTGAGGTGGAGTCTCGCCCTGTCGCTCAGGCTGGAGTGCAGTGGCACGATCTCGGCTCAGTGCAACCTCCGCCTCCCGGGTTCACGCAATTCTGCCTCAGTCTTCCGAGTAGCTGGGATTACAGGCACGTGCAGGAATGTATTATTTATTTTTAAGCAGAGATTGAGGTGTAGGGAAAGCAGTTAGTTTCTATTTCAGGTGAGCTCTGTGTTTATTTAGAAGGCATTAGTGAACATTTAAAAACTCCACTCCCTCCAATTTCTCTGCCTTTAAGTGTGAGAACACAGCACATCTTGTAGGGCAGAGATCCCAAGCCTGTCCAGACCCTAACTGACTGTCATTTCCTAGGCTGTCTACTAGAGGGCAGTGTGATATGCCTTTTCTATACTGGTGAAAACAGGGCCCTGTGTCTATACACACTTCATAATAATAGGCCTTAGATCTAGAACATAATCCTGTTTCCAATACGGAAAAGATTTTCAAGAGAGAGAACTAGTATTTAGGTTTTGATCAGAATCTCCCTTACTTGGGCTTTGGAAACCTTTCTCTACGTGGAAGATTTTTTTTCTCCTTTTAATCAAATCAGACTCCTTTGCTCTCCTTTCTTACGCCTCTTCCACTTTCAAGTTTAGACTTAAGAAGCCATGAGCAATGTGAAAAACCTCTGGATTGTACACTTTAAAAGGGTGAACTTTATGGTATAATTATATCTGAATTCAAAAATATTAAAACAGGCCAGGAATGGTAGTGCATTCCTGTAATTCCAGCTACTCAAGAGGTCAAGGTGGGAGGATCACTTAAGCACAGCAGTTCAGGACCAGCCTGGACAATGAGACCCCATCTCAGTGAAATAAATAAAATCAAAAAAATGTAAAAACAAAAAAGAAGAACCACTGAGCAGACACTCTGGCTCAGATAGAATATAATAGTAGTAATTGACTGGAATGACTCAGTCTCTCCTTTGTACCTGGATGATTCAGACTTGATGGTGTTGATCTTGGCCTTTCACAGCTTCACCCTTTCAGAAAACAAGGGCATGTGGGTGATCTTGGTGGTACGTTGATACTCAGGCGGTACCTGTGAGCCCACCCCCTTGGGAGGGGACAGAGAGCAGTCAGCTGAAAAAGGAGTCAGTCTTTTCCTCTCTGCATATCACATCCAGCGCCCTCTGTCAGCTAAGGAATTACAAGGTGTGTAACTTTATCCTGTCACACGTAAAAATGCAATCTCTAGTGCTTAGTAAACAGGGCCTGTTTTCTTTATTTTCCTTTTAATAGGAGAGGAAGCATTTGTGCAGAGAGATTAACATGCTCAAAATCGCTCTGAGTTGGGAAAGAGTCAGAATTTAAACAACAGATTCCTCTCCCTGCAGTTGTCACCCCCACCTATCTTTACCCCAGTAGCAAGGTAAGAGGTGAGGGGGCAGTCCAAGGGACTGTTTCCTGCCCAGAGCAGTTCGTAAGGGCTTCTCATAGCCTCTGCAAGGAGGTCCATAGCATACTTGAGGCTGAGTTCCCCAGTCCTGGAAGAATTGGTTGCTAATAGTTTCAGTTTGGAAGTTGGCTTTGAAGATCCCAAGTGTGATAGAGGGGCACTCGCCCTTGACTCTTTTGTGTGTGTGTGTTTTTCTTTTTTTTAATTTGGACAGAGTTTCATTCTGTCACCCAGGCTGGAGTACAGTGGCATGATGTCAGCTCACTGCAACCTCTGCCTCCTGGGTTCAAACAATTCTGCCTCAGCCTCCTGAGTAGCTGGGATTACAGGTGTGCGCCACACAGCCAGCTAATTTTTGTATTTTTAGTAGAGACCAGGTTTCACCATGTTGACCAGGCTGGTCTCGAACTCCTGATCTCAGGTGATCCGCCCACCTCACCTCCCAAAGTGTTGGGATTACAGGCGTGAGCTGCCATGCCCGGTCCCTTGACTCTTTTTACCAGAGGCTTGGGAGGAGGTAGACAAGACCTCTGAGAAGAGAGGAATGCCTGTCTGGGGAAAAAAATTATCATTTTAATTGCTCTCTTTCATTAAGTACTTACTGTGTGTCAAACATATATGTCTAGTGTGTACTTACATTACCTCTGTTGTCAGGGAGAGATCAGTCTGTGAATGGTTGCAGGTTAGGGAAAGCCGTATATCTGGGTCTCCCAAGAAAAGCGGGGTTGGGATATCCCAGCAGGATAAACTCTTCTTTGTTCTCCCCCATATACCCTGAAGTAATAGTTAGGACCTTCATGCTGATTACTTGTTGACAGAGAGCTGGGGCACTTTACCCTGGTCACTGTGTCCCCGTCAAACTTGACAGTACTATTCCCACCCAGGATGGCTGTCTCCTGCTTTGGCCGGCTCAGGTCTTCATGCAGGTAAGTAGTGGGCTGCCAGCCAGGGGCAGTTTCCTTCTGCACACGCTGGATATGTTTGCTGCATGGGGAAAAATTAATGCTGCAGGATGGAGCCATGCGAAGGGGCTTCAGGCGGTATTTAACATCCCCTGGGGCTGTTTCCTCCTGGGCTTCCAACTGCTGAAAAGCAACTAGCTTTTGCCGCTTCCCCTAGTGGGAAGTTCAGTTTGTTGGGGGTCAAGCGGGGGTGGGGGATCCTTCTGACCTTCCCTTCATTAATGGGGCTTAGTAGGGGAAGTCAGTGGTGATCAGTCTCCTAGAGTGAGAGGTCATCAAAAAGTAACTATCAAGTTACTTAACTTCTCTGAGCCACAGTTGCCTTATTTGGTTTTATTTTTGTTTTTTGTTTTTTGTTTTTGATACAAAGTCTCGCTGTTGTCCCTCAGGCTGGAATGTAGAGGCACAATCTCGGCTCATTGCAACCTCTGCCTCCTGGGTCAAGTGATTTCCTGCCTCAGCCTCCCAAGTAGCTGGGATTACAGGCTCCTGCCACCACGCCCGGCTAATTTTTGTATTTTTAGTAGAGACGGGGTTTCACTATGTTGGCCAGGCTGGTCTCGAACTCCTGACCTCAGGTGATCCACCTGCCTCGGCCTCCCAAAGTGCTGGGATTACAGGTGTGAGCCACCACACCTGGCCACACAATTTCCTTATTTGTAAAATCAGGATAATGCATCCCTTTCTGGTTCTTGAGAGGATCTGAAATAAAGTTATCTAGCATAGTGTCTGGCATGTAGTAGGTGCTTAATAAATAATATCTTCTCTTAAAATAGATACTTAAAGAGCATGTCTGCTGCCTCAGTGGCACATGTCCCAGTCTCTGTTGACCCCTCTCTCATCTCATTCCTGGCCTTACCTGAACACCAGGGTTACTGTTCTCTGGCTGGGTTTGGAGAGCCAGTGTCTCTTGCTGGGTGGGACTGAGGGATGTACTATTTGAAGAAGAGTAGTCAAACAGGTGGGGATCTTCTGTCCCCTGGAGAGGGGGTGTCTAGAAGTGGGGGAGAAGTGATTGACTTGTTCCAGGGATTCTTGCCTATCTCATGGTAGCCTTCTTATGGTATCCCATTGCCCCCTGTCAGGGAAGAGGTGGGTGCTGGTGGTGGTGTCCAGACAAGACCTAGTTTGAATTTATTTGAAACTAGGTACATAAGAACTAGTGGTGGGGGTGGGGAGGGGTGGGGACTTCTCTGCATTTAACATTTAAGGGCATGTGGAATTTTAAAAGCAGTTTTCACCAGCATTTCATGTTTGGTTGTTTCTTTTGGCTTTGAGCATAGTGCTGGTTGGGGGCAGGGTGGCTTACAGTGAAGATGGTCAATGGTGGACTCCTGCGTAGGTGGGTGGAACTCCATGTAGGAAAACACATTACCCCTGGGCTTAGTGCGGTTGCCACGGTGTCTGTGTCTCCTAAGGGGCAGGAAAAAGAATAGTCTTTAGGAGCAAAAAAGGAAGATAATTGAGTCAGGGGTTTTGTTCTCTCTCTGCTTCCAAAGCTGCAAGGCTATATCCATGAGACCTTGAGGAAGCCCTTCCAGTTCCTCAGTGGGAGGGAAGAAGTTTGGCCCTCTGCACTGGCTGCATTTTGACAGAAGTAAAACTCTTGACTCAGCCTTCAAAGTTCAAGGGTGGGATACTGGGAGAGGATGGGCAGCTTTTTGGCTGTTAAGAAAGTCCCATTTTTGGCCAGTATAAAGTAGAGGAGGCAGAGTGGGGTGAGGTATGTGGGAGTCCTGTGGGATGGAGAAAGCAGGCTGCCAAGGGCCATGTTACCTGTGGGTGATGCGGAGAGGCTGTGGTCGTAATGGGGAGCAGGTAGTGAGAACTCTGTGGGGAGGGCTGTGTTTGAACCACTGAGGTCTGAGCAGGGCGAGGGCAGGAAGCACCCTGTGTTCTTTGCCTATCCACCCTGCATTAGAGGGAGGGGAGCAGAGAGCAGGAGCTCTGGGACAGGGAGGGGAGTGAGAGGGGGATGCCAGGTAGTGGGTGAGTAGAGGACTCTTATCCGCAGTCTCAGAGCGCACAGAGATGGCTGAAGGTGCCAGTTTAAGTGATGCCTCCTGGTCATGCTGGGAGTAGCTTCTGTGCTCAGCCCCGTCTTCTGTCCCCCTTTTGAGTGGGCACCTATGCTTTGGCAAATGGACTTTGGTTCAGAGGTTTGGTGTCTTAGGTTGCCTCGAGCCTGCACTGGCTTTGGGAGAGGAGGTAGAGGCAGCTGTGTCCCTAGCAATGGATGACTGTGGCCAGCAGTTAAGGGAAGGGTCCAACTCTGAATCTCCACTGTGTGTGCGTGTGTGTGTGCGCGTGTGTGTGTGTATGTGCATGCATGCACGTGCCCAATCTCTGGCCCTCATCTCTGCTTCCCACACCCACCCCCCACCCACGTGCACACACCAGGTGTTGTCCTGAAACCTGAGACAGAGGGGTGAGCTACATCTTGTCAGTTGTGTAGATCTGCCAGTAGCTCTACAGTGGCTCCCTTTCAGAACCTGGAATCACAAAATAAGAATCTCAGAGTTGGAAGATACCTTAAAGGGCTTCTAGTTATTCCACCTTCCCCATACCAATTAGTGTGAAAGTATTTCCATCAGTTCACTAGCTCAACTGCTGTTCCCCTCTAGTACCATGGAAATGCAGTGTTTATTCGATTAATCCTAGAATCAAAGTTGGAAAGTGCCTTCGACAAGAGCTAATCCTCACACTCACCCCAGTGCCAGGATCCCCTGGCAAAACACATTTATGTGACGTGCCGTTCCACTCACATTTGAATACTTTCTTCTCTGTCTCCCCTCCTGGGACATATGGATTCCATTCCTGAGCAACTCTAACTTTTTTCCAGTTGTCTTTTCCTATGGCTTCACCATTTGTCTGAATTATCCAACTTGGGGCTTATAAAAAAAAAGACGAACTCTTTTCTATCTGACACAATTTTAGATGCGTTGGGGTAAATTTTTCTCCCTGTGCTCTACCTGTTTCCCTTCCTGGGGCCACAGCATTAAGCTAATAGGAGGAGAGCCTTGCATTAAAACTTATACAGGAAAGGAAGCAGACAATCTTTTAAATAATAAGATAGTAGGAAATTTATCTTCATACACACAGTTTTATTTTTGAAATTATTATATTCTTATTTGTATAAATGTATGGAATACAGGGGCAATTTTGTTCCATGCACAGCTTGTGTCCTGGTGAATTCAGGGCTTTTAGTGTATCCATCACCTGAATAATGTACATAACGCTAATTAAGTAATTTCTCATCATTCACCCCCCCCCCACCCTTCCAAGTCTCCATTGTCTATCATTCCATGCTCTTATGTCCATGTCTACACGTTATTATTAATATTATTATTATTATTGAGACGGAGTCTCGCTGTGTCACCTAGGCTGGAGTGCAGTGGCGCGATCTCGGCTTACTGCAAGCTCCGCCTCCCGGGTTCACACCATTCTCCTGCCTCAGCCTTTCAAGTAGCCAAGTAGCTGGAACTACAGGCGCCCGCCACCACGCCTGGCTAAGTTTTTGTATTTTTAGTAGAGATGGGGTTTCACTGTGTTAGCCAGGATGGTCTCTTTCTCCTGACATCGTGATCTGCCCATCTCGGCCTCCCAAAGTGCTGGGATTACAAGCGTGAGCCGCCGCACCTGGCCTACATTATTATTATTTTTGAGACGGAGTCCCACTTAGTCACCCAGGCTGGAGTGCAATGGTGCAATCTCGGCTCACTGCACCCTCTGCCTCCTGGGTTCAAACAATTCTCTTGCCTCAGCCTCCCGAGTAGCTGGGATTACAGGCAAACACCACCATGCCCACATAATTTTTTTTCTTCTTTGTACTTTTAGTAGAGACAGGGTTTTGCCTTGTTGGCCAATCTGGTCTTGAACTCCTGACCTCAGGTGATCCACCCGCCTCAGCCTCCCAAAGTGCTGGGATTACAGGCGTGAGCCACCGTGCCCAGTGTGTACACATTATTTAGCCCCCACTTACAAGAGAGGACATGCAATATATGTCTTTCTGTGTCTGATTTTGTTTCACTTAAGATAATGGCTTCCAGTTCCATCCATGTTGCTGCAAAAGACCATGATTTCATTCTTTTTTTTATGACCGAGTAGTATTCCATTGTGTATATATACTACAGTTTCTTTATCCAATCATCCATTGATGGCCACTTAGATTGAGGTTGATTCTATATTTTTGCTATTGTGAACAGTGCTGTGATAGACATATGAGCACACACAGAAGATTTAATGGCGTTCATGGATACTTCTCCTGGAGGGCCTCGTCCCTCTCCTCTACCCTCACTTCAACAGCAGAACCAAGCGTGACAACCTGTGCCAGAGGCTGACACCAGAGGGAGAGGCAGGAGGAGAAAAGGATGCAGGACCCTAGGAGAGCCATAATGTTGCCATTAGAAGAAAGCTGTTGGGCCCATTTGACTTTTTTTCCCCCCCCCGTTTCTTCAACCATCCTTTTTAATGCATGATTTTGAGTCTGACACTGACTTCTCTGAACTCATTCCAGTTGGAGTGAGCTGGGCCATAATGTTCAAAGTGTGCTGATCACAGTACAATCGGTATCACTTCCCTCAGTGTAGACATTATGCGTGTGTGTGTATATATGTATAGTGTAACCTCAAACTCCTGGGCTCAAGGGATCCTTCTTGCCTCAGCCTCCTGAGTAGCTGAGACCATAGGTGTGCACCACCATGCCTGGCTAAATTTTAAATATTTTGTAGAGATGGGGTATTGGTATGTTGCCCAGGCTGGTCTCCAACTCCTGGGCTCAAGTGATCCTCTTGCCTCAGACTCCCAAAATGTTGGGATTACAGGCATGAGCCACCACACTCAGCTAGATATTCTATTTTATTTTATTAATTAATTTTTTTAGTGGGTTAAGGAGTGGAAAGTTTAATAGAAGAAAGCTAAGAGGAGAGCAGCTCCTTGCAAAAGAGAGAGAGATGTCTGAAAAAAGCCTAGATATCCTATTTTAATCAGTGTATTTAAGATTGGATTAGCTTTTTTTTTTTTTTTTTTTTTTTTTTTTTTGAGATGGAGTCTCATTCTTTTTGCCCAGGCTGGAGTGCAGTGGCATAATCTCAGCTCACTGCAACCTCTGCCTCCCAGGTTCAAGCCATTCTTTTGGCTCAGCCTCCCGAGTAGCTGGGATTACAGGCACCCACCACCACGCCTGGCTAATTTTTGTATTTTTTAGTAGAGATGGGGTTTCACCATGTTGGCCAGACTGGTCTCAAACTTCTGACCTCAGGTGATCCACCTGCCTGCCTCGGCCTCCCAGAGTGCTGGGATTACAGGTGTGAGCCACCATGCCCGGCCTAGATTAGCTTTCATATGACCACATCACACCATGGATTCCCACTGCACTATTTTCAGAAGCTCCTGTGTCTCCTTTACACTTATTGTGAGAAAGGAGATGGAGCCATGTTGCACCCATGTCTTTATTTGTGCAGTTGGTGTTTTGGACTCAGTATAGTTACCGTCAGCCTCTAGAAATCCTACTTTCTTGTTCTTCTATGCTTTCTCAGCATGAAAGTGGTAGGATGCTAAGCCTGGTCCTAGTTTGTCTTGGTGCAGGAGAGGAGGAGGCCGGAATGGGGATTACTTGGGCCCAGTTACACTCCTGAGGCTCAGATGAGCCCGGCCAACATGGCCTCATGCTGGAGAGGACTTAGCTTCTGAGTCAATTTGAAAAGTCTTTTGATATGAATTAAAGAGAAAATGTGGGCTGGGGGCAGTGGCGCATGCCTGTAATCCTGGTGCTTTGGGAGGCTGAGGTGGGTAGACTGCTTGAGCCCGGGAGTTTGAGACCAGCCTGGGCAACATAGTGAGACCTTGTCTCTACAGTAAGTTAAAAGTTAGCTGGGCGTGGTGGCACCCACCTGTCGTCCCAGCTACGTGACAGGCTTGAGGTGGAAGGATCACTTGAGTCTGGGAGGTTGAGGCTGCAGTGAGCTGTGATTGAGCCACTGCAGCCAGGGTGATGGAGTGAGACTCTGTCTCAAAAAAAAAAAAAANTGGGCCGTGAGTGTGTGTGTGTGTGTGTGTGTGTGTGCATGCGTGCGCACATGTGGTTCCAGGCTGGAACCAGAGCAGGAACCACCCCGTCCCTGCTTTGGCCCACTGGACTGACCAAATGCTTCTCCAGGCAGGGACTGGTGTGCCTCAAGATGAAACTGATGGTGTTCTGGGCCTTTCACTCTCTCACTGGAGCCAGGACTGGAAGTTTTGTACCAGGGAATGCTCTGGTTTGGGCCTCACCCATATCCACTTACCAGGCTCCCCCTTGCCACTAGGCCCTCTCCCGACCTCCTGGCAGGACAGATCCCCCTGCCACCACCCACCAATGCCTGCGCTTCTTGGAGCCCACAGTGGCTCCTTCAGGGCTGCCCCCTTGGCCCATGTGGTAGGAGGCTCAGGGGCTGATGAATGAGATGTAGGTGAGTACCAGTGCTCTCAGCCGGGCTGTTGGGCTGTGATTTGTCATCTCTCACCCAGCACATTCCCATTTCCCCAGAGGCAGGCTCCATATTAACAAGTCCTCTACTTAGGAATATAAATGGGGCACTTGGAATTGCTCCTGACAGCCGGAAGACACGAATGCATTCAGGCCTTGGAGGTGGGAGCCGGAGGGGAGCAGGGGGAGAGCTTCATGCAGAGGTGCCCCCAGACCAGCTGGGAGGGCAGCGCCCCATCAGCCTGATTCTGAGGTGTGGACCTTGGAAGAAGGGAGGTCCCTGCTGCCTGGCCTGGGGCTGGGCCGGGGATGGCTGCACCTCAGGGCTGATGGACCTGTCCCCCTGCTCTTTCAGGCAGGACCTTCCACCAGAGGGACCTCAGCTGCTGTGCCCTGAGAGGCTGCTCCCCCAGCAGGAGTTTTCGTGCCATCACAGCGACTGCTGATGGGTCACTTCTACCAGCCCTGTTAGCTGTCCCGTCTCCAGCTCCAGGCTGTGCATTCCTGGGAACCTTCCCTACCCTCCCTTGGGCCACCTGCCTGGACCCTCATGGTGCCTTGGGTGAAGCAGCAGTGCTGGGAGAAGAGAGGCAGCTTCGCTGGGCCCGGCGCTGCTCTGGCTTCCAAGGCTGAGTCCTCAGGTGGACTTGCTGCAGCCAGTTGAGTAGGTTCCGGTGCCCTGACCCGGGTGACACTCTGAGGGGGTGGGCCCCAGAGATATGATGGTGTAATCCCTGCCTTCAGAGGCTCCAGTTCACTGGGGGGACGGCTGGGGAGGGGAGAACCGATGGTCCTGAAAGGTGTGCTGGGCTCTGAGAGGTGACCTTGGTACCCCTGGCAGGAGATCAGGGAAGGGAGAAACTGTGGACTGAGTGCTGTAGTGTGGAGAGAGGGCTCAGTGAAAGCTTCCTGGAGAGGCAGAGTGCTGGGGCGTGCAGGATGGAGAGGAGTGGGCGAGAGCCTTGGAGGAAGGCCACAGGCCCAGTGTGGGGAAGTGTTCTGGTTATTGTCCCAGGGCCAGAATCCTGCTTCCTGGGGGCAGCTTCCTGCTGACTTCTAATGCCGCCTTCAGCTGGGGAGGGATGGGAGGCGGATGAGGTGAAAAGGATGAGATGGAGTCGGGTATGGCTTGGCCTTTTGGGGCCGCAGCATTCTGGCCCCTCAACTCCAGTACCTGGATAAAGTCTCCAAGCCTAGGGGCCTGCTGCCGTCTCAGTGGGTGTGGGTGTGCCCATCGGGCGCAGCTTTCCACTTCACCTGGGGCTCAGGCCCCCGGCACCTGGCTGGCCTGGGTGGGTGTGGAGGTGTCTGGTGCAGTTAGCCTCATGGCCACTAGAGGGGAGTCCAGGCCCGTGTTTCTCTCTTTCCAGCGACAGTGGGCCCAGGCAGGGAAGAGGAGATCGGGGTGCGGGGTGCTGGTGCTGGTGTCCACGTTGGCGTTCTTTGTGCTGGGAATGAGGGTGCCTGTTCTGCTTCCTATTAATGCCTGAACTGTTCAGTTCCAAGTTAGGGATAAAAAATCTCTAGAAATCTGGGAGCCCTGGAAAAAAGGCATTATTTAAACATTTAATATCTACAATATTTTTCTTCTTTTAGATACAGGGTCTTGCTCTGTCATTCAGGCTGGAGTGCAGCAGCGCGATTATAGCATACTGCAACCTGGAACTCCCGGGTTCAAGCCATCCTCCTGCCTCAGCCTCCCAAGTAGCTGGGACTACAGGCATGTGCAACCACACCCAGCTAATTTTGTTTTTGTTTTTGCTTTTTTTTTTTTTTTTCTTGTGGCGATGGGGTTTTGCTATGTTACACAGGCTGGTCTTGAGCTCCTGGCCTCAAGCAATCCTCCCGCCTTAGCCTCCCATAGCACTGGGATTACAGGTGTGAGCCACTGTGCCTGGTGACAATTCTTATTTTAGTCTCTTTTACAAAAATGGGTTCTGAATGTAGAGGACCCTGTAACGGGTGGTCAAAGTCACAGGCTTTGGTGTAGTGTAGACTGCCTGGGTGGAATTCCAGCTTCACTGCCTAGTGGCTGGGTGACCTTGGGCAGGTCAAATAACATCTCTAAGCCTTGGTTGTTCCCACTGGAAAATGTGGGTTATAATGCCTACCTCATAGGCATAAACCACAAGGGTCATTTAGCACACACCTGCCATATAGTAAGTGCTCCAGTGTAGCTTTTTACTTTTCCTGATAAGCAATCACATTTGATTAAGATGTGATGTGGTTTGGCTGCGTCTGAGTCCCCACCTGAATCTCATCTCGAATTGTAGTTCCCATAATCCCCGTGTGTCGTGGGAGGGACCAGGTGGAGATCATTGAGTCATGGGCGCGGTTTCCCTCATCCTGTTCTCGTGATAGTGAGTTAGTTCTCACGAGATCTGATGGTTTTATAAGAAGCTCCGCGGCTTTTCTGGGCCCTCAGTCTTCGCCTCCCTGCAGCCGTGTGAGGAGAGATGTGTTTGGTTTCCCTTCTGCCACGATTGTACGTTTCCTCCTGGCCCCGCAGAACTGTGAGTCAATTAAACCTCTTTTCTTTATAAATTGCGCCGTCTTGGGCAGTTCCTTTTTTTTTTTTGAGACAGAGTCTCCCTCTGTTGTCCAGGCTGGAGTGCAGTGGTGAAATCTCAGCTCACTGCAACCTCTGCCTCCCGGGTTCAAGTGATTCTTCTTCCTCAGCTTCCCGAGTAGCTGGGATTACGGTCATGCGCCACCACGCCTAAGTTTTGTATTTTTAGTAGAGATGGGGTTTCACATGTGGCCAGGCTGGTCTTGAACTCCTGACCTCAGGTGATCTGCCTGCCTCAGCCTCCCAAAGTGCTGGGATTACAGGCGTGAGCCACCATGTTTGGGCAGTTCTTTATAGCAGCACGAGAACAAACTAATACAAGATGAAAGAGTAAAGGCCCAAATTTAAAGAAAAACACTGCTTTCCCTTCCATTAGCATTTTAAAGACACCCCCCCACTCCCTGCTACCCCCGGCCATGAATAAATTAGAAAAACTTCCTTCAACCCTGACATTTTCTAGGTCTTAATATAAAAATGAATGACTGCCAATTTGCACCTTCATTTATGTCTCACATTTCCTGAGGTGTGATTGTCTGCTGGCCACCCCAGGCCCCTCTGCAACTGAGTAGGGCCGCGGCTGCATCATAGGATGCTGGCACCAGGGAGCCCTCCAGCTCCCGGCTCTCCTCCCCAGCTTCACATTAGGATCATCTGGGCACCGTAGAAAAGACCAGTGCCTGAGCCCCACCCCCAGAGGTGCTTATTCACTTGGTCTGGGGTGGCGCCCAGGTGCTGGACTGATTTGAAGCTGCCTGGGTGATTCACAGAGCATCCAGGGTTCAGGACCTTTGCTTGGAAGTTTTCCTCTGGTGGCGGGAGATGCCCCAGCGTCTCCTCGCTGTGGGCTCACAGAATTCTGTACACATTCAGGAGGAGAAATTTGGCTTGGTGTAGGAAGGCCCACTGGGTCATTCGTAAGGGGGCCTTGGTTCTGGTCCTGGCTTAGTTGTTGACTCTGGAGAGCCTCTTGGTAAGCACCCTGTCCCCTGGGCCTCAGTGTCCTCATCTATCAAAGGGGATGAACAGCACCTGTTGGGCCTAAGGGTCATGTGACCTGGGGATCAGCTGCAGCAATGCGAATGCTTCAGAAGGGTGTGAAGCCGAGATACTCACAAGTGGTTTCTCCTACCTGCCCTTTCAGAGAGGGGGTGGGTTCGTTTGCGAGAGCTGCTATAACAGAGCCCTCCGCACGGGGTGGCTTGAATGACAGAAATGCATGGCCTCATCGTTCTGGAGGCTAGAATCCAAGATTTCGGAATGAAGGCAGAGTTAGTGTCTTCTCTGGGTGGTGAGGGGAGGATCGGGTCCAGGCCCCTCTGCTTGGCTGTGGATGGTCTTCCCTCGGAGCACATCTCTGTGTCCACATTTCCCCTTTCTATAAGGACGCCAGTCATGTTGGATTAGGGCTCACCCTAACGACCTTTTTAAGTCATGACCTGAGTTTTAATAACTGGATTTTTGTTTTGTTTTGAAGACAGCATCTCGCTCTGTCACCCTGGCTGGAATGCAGTGGCACAGTCATGGCTCACTGCAGCCTCCACTTCCCACCTCGGCCTCCCAAGTAGCTGGGACTACAGGCATGGGCCACCACACTTGGCTCATTTTTTTTTTTTTTTTTTTTAATAGAGATGGGGTTTTGCCTTCTTGCCCAGACTGATCTTGAACTCCTGGGCTTAAGTAATCCACTTACCTTGGCCTCCCAAAGTGCTGGGATTACACGCATGAGCCACTGCACCCAGCCTTAATGACCTGATTTTGATTTGATTACCTCTGTAAAGATAATCAAGGCTCTGTCTCCAGTGAAATCTGAAACCACATTCCTGAGGTGCTGGGGTTTGGGACTTCTGTGCAGCAATTTTAGAGGACACACTTCAACCCATTGCAGGGAGCAGGAGAGTGCCTGAGTGCTTAGCTCAGAAAAGAGCAATGCAAACAACCAGCAAAAGACACTGCTGGGGGTCGGCCCAGCTTCCCTCTCTCCCAGAGAAACCCTCCCTCACCACTCCATCTCCTCACTTGGGCCTCCCCGACTGACTTGCCTTCTAAGTATTGGGAGGGTGGTGGGAGGGTGAAGGGTCAAAGTGTCACGTGACCCCACTGCAGGGGCACCAGGCACCTCCCAGTCTACCTGGGTGGTACTGCCTGAGCACCGCTCCTGCACCGCATGGCAGTCGGTGGAGGGGCAGTCCTGAGGAGAGGGAGTGGGGTCTGCATGGTAGTGCCCTCATGGTACCTGCATGGTGGCGGGTGGCCTGCTGGAGTCTGGGCAAGCTCTCGTCCTCCTTGTGGTGGGTGGGGAAGAGGAGGGGCGGGAGCACCAAAGAGAAAAGGCCTCATGGAATACGCAGACCAGGTGGGTGGAGCCTTGTTCCTGTAATTGACAAGAGCAGGGGCTGCCTCCCTCCTGCCCCTGCCCATGCCCAGGGATCCACCAGGTAGATTGGCTGTGTGAGTGTGTGTGTGAGAGAGTGCGAGTGAATGTGTCTGAGTGTGTGTGTGTGAGTGTATGTGAGTGTGTGTATGTGTGTGCACTTTGTGTGTGTGTGGAGGAGGGCAGGGGTTTCAGGCCTGCTGCTGGCCAGGTGTGCATCCATATTTATCAGGGGAGAGTCCCTGGAAAGCAGCCGGATGCTGAGCATGTGAGGCAATCTGCTTGGACCAGCTGCTCTGCTCGGGCCAGCCACTGGGAGGAGGAGATTTGGGATGTCAGCCTAAACAGCAGTACCCTGGTCTGTAGTGTTTGCTGATTTCTAAGGTGTAAATACCTCTACCATGGCTAAGTTCAAGCTGCCAACATGAAGCTAACAGGAATTTCAGGAATTCCCTTGGTGTAGGGAAGAAACTGGCCCAGAGGTGGAAGGGCCCATGGTCACATAGCGGGTTGATGAGGGACTCAGCTGAACGATGTTGCCAGATTGCACTGGAGTGTCTGTCTTCCTGGTGTCACCATTGATAATAGACGCTCTGTGACTGGGGGCAGGATGAGTGTCTGTCTTCCTGGTGTCACCATTGATAATAGACGCTCTGTGACTGGGGGCAGGATGATGAGGGGTCACTGTGGGTGCCATCCAGCCTGTGCCAATAATGACACCTAAGGACACTACAGAGCACTGTGTAGTTTAGGAAGTGCTTTCTTACCTGCTCGTTCTAAATGTAATTTTCACAGCCACACAGCCAAGCATCTATTGTTACATTTTGCAGATGAGGAGACTGAGGTTCAGAGCAATGATATGATTTCCCTAGGGTCATATGACCAGTACATGGCTGTGCATTCACCCAAACCTAGGTCTTCTGAGGCCAGTCTTGTTCTTACCACTGGCCCAGGATGCTGAGGTCATCATGCCCTCCCCTCAGTGCGGCCTCTCCAGGGGCCCAATGACCCTCCATCTATAAGACCTAGAGGTGGAGGTGGGGGTGTGTGTGCCCTGTGCCTTCTACTCTATCAGGCATGGGAGGGTCTCATAAGTACCTGCTGCTGGGTGATCTGGTGATCTGACCCTTGGGCTGAGACTCCCCGCCACACTCCCAACAGCTGTCCCCACCACTCAGCCTTAACCCCTGCACCCCCACAACCTCCCCAAGCCTTTCTCTTCCAACTGCCCCTGGACCACACAGGTGAGGGAGATGTACATGCGTGTAGGGGTGGTGGTGGTGTTTTTTTTTTTTTTTTAATACTGTGGCTCCATTCCTGGAACAAGATCTCTTCTCTATCCAGGATGAGATACACATGGAGGTCTCAGAACTGTCTGAGTCTCCCAGGCATGGCCCAATGTGTGGAAGGGGACTACAGCTGGTTTGGGAGATAGGCCAACAGACAGACCAACAGAGGGTGGAAAAGAAAGACAGTGAGGAAAAGAGACATCAAGACAGAACGTATTAGAGAAATAGTAAAAAGCAGATAACCAGCGCTCATATGTGCCAGACATGTGCTAAGTCTTTACTCTGTAACCCTCTGAGGTATATACTACTTTACCTCCATTTTACAGTCGATCCGGAGACGTTAAGTATCTTGCCCAAGGTCACACAGCTAGTGGGTGGTTAAGAGTATAACTCAGGCCGGGCGCAGTGGCTCAAGCCTGTAATCCCAGCACTTTGGGAGGCCAGACGGGTGGATCACGAGGTCAGGAGATCGAGATCATCCTGGCTAACATGGTGAAACCCCGTCTCTACTAAAAAATACAAAAAACTAGCCGGGCGCGGTGGCAGGCGCCTGTAGTCCCAGTTACTCGGGAGGCTGAGGCGGGAGAATGGCGTGAACCTGGAAGGCGGAGCTTGCTGTGAGCTGAGATCCGGCCACTGCACTCCAGCCTGGGCGACAGAGCGAGACTCCGTCTCAAAAAAAAGAGTATAACTCAAACCCATTATGTCTGTTCTCACCCATTACACTACCAGGCCTTGCTGCTAAGGACAGGGAAGCCAGAGTGAGTAAGACAAGGAAATGGAGAGGCAGGAGATTGAGAAGCCAGGTGTCCATTCCAGCACTCGTATATGCCTGGGAGGCAGTTTAGGGTGCCATGGTTGAGAGGCAGTGCAATATACAAGGAGGAAAAGGACCTGGCAAGGAGTAGGATAGTTCTTGTCAGCTGTGTGACCTTGGGCAAATCACTGTACCTCTCTGGGCCTTGGATTCTTCAGCTGAAAGAGAATAATAATTCTGCCCTGTCTTCCTCTCAGGCTGGTCCTAATGGTAATAAGAAATGATGGATGTGATTATATAATTGTTTAATAAAATATACTGAGCATCCACCACTTGTCAGACACTGGGAATAAGAATGAGAACAGGTCAGACAACATCCCAGTTCTTTGTAGGGCTTCCAGTCTAGAGAGTGATACAGGCCCCTGCAATAGAGAGTGGTAGGTGCTAAGTCCAGGAAGTGACAGAAGTTGAAAGAGGGGCACTTAACCCAGTTTAGGGGGTCAGAAAAGGCTTCCTGGAGGAAGTGACACTGCAGCTGAGACAGGATGATAAGTAGGAGTTGGTTATGGCAAAGGTTTGGTTGGGGAACAAGGAGGGTGTTCCAGGAAAGAGCAGTGAGGATGGGAAAGGAATTGGATTCAGCTGTATAATGAAGCTCCTCCTCTTATTTGCCTAAAACACACCTTGGTCAAATTTTAAAGGTGGTCTTGAGCTCTAGTACTTGGATTTATGTCCAAAGACTTCTTTGCCTAACTGAAGGTGGTAAAAGTTTTTTTCCTCTTCTAGAAGTTTAGAGTTTTAGCTCTTACATTTAGGTCTGTGATTCATTTCAAGTTAAATTTGTATAAGGTGTAAGATCTTTGTTGAGGTTCTGTCTTCTTTCCTTTTCTTTTTGTATATAAATGTCAAATTGTCCATCACAATTTGTTAAAAAGGCTTTCCTTTCCCATTGAATTACCTTGGTACCTTTGTCAAAATCAGTTGACCATATATGTTGGGTATATTTCTGGACTCTTTTATTTCATTGATTTATATGTCTATCCTCACCTCGATACACTGACATGATTACTGTGGCTTTATAGTAAGTCTTGAAATTAAGTAGACCAAGGCTTGAAAAAAAGACAGTTTTACCATCTCTTTCAAATCTATTATTCCTTTTTCTTGCCTTATTTCACTGGCTAAGGTTACCTGTACTATATTAAATAGAAGTGATGAGAGCAGATATCCTTACTTTGTTCCCAATTTAAATAAAAGCACTCAGTCTTTCACCATTAAGTATGATGTTAGCTGCAGGGTTTTAAAAATGCCCTTTATAGATTTAAGAATGTTCTCTTCTATTCCTAGTTTGCTGATAATTTTTTTTTTTATATCACACATAGGTGTTAAATTTTTTCTAAAGATTTTTCTTTATCTATTGAGATGATTATATGTTGTATTTGTTTTTAGTTTGTTAATGATATGGTTTGGCTATGTCACCACTCAAATCTGGTCCTCAATTCACCCACATGTTGTGGGAGGAACCTGGTGGGAGGTAATTGAATCATAAGGGCAGGTCTTACCCGTGCTTTTCTTGTGATAGTAAGTCTCATGAGATCTGATGGTTACTATAATGGGGAGTTTTCCTGCACAAGCTTTTTTTGCTTGCTGCCATCCATCTAAGATGTTGCTTCTCCTTGCCTTCTGCCATGATTTTGAAGCTTTCCCAGACACGTGGAACTGTAAGTCCAATTAAACCTCTTTCTTTTGTAAATTGCCCAGTCTTGGGTATGTCTTTATCAGTAGCATGAAAACAAACCATCAGAAATCCCGTTATTAGGTGCACACACATTTATGATTGTTTTCTTGAGTAATTTACCTCTTTATGAAATGTCCCTCTTTATCCAGGTAATATTCCTCATCCTACAAACTACACTTTGTCTGATATTAATATATCAGTGCTTTCTTTTGAACAATGCTTACATGGGTATGTGTTTTCCATCATTTTACTTATAATCTAGCTGTGCCTTTTTCTTCCAAGTGTTGAGTCTTGCTTTTTAATCCAGTTTAATCTGTCTTAATTTGGGTGTTTAGATCATTTATGTTTAGTGTAATTATGTACATAGTTGGGTTTAAATTTACCTCCTTGCTCTGTTTTTTTGGCCATATCTGTTGTTTGTTCTCAGTTTTCTGTCTTCTTTTGGATTGAATTTTTAAAAAATTTCACTCATTTTATCTATCTGCACTACTGAAAGCCAGTACTTTTAATTATTATCTCTTTCTGTTTCTTTCTTTCCCTCCCTCCCTCCTTCCCTCCCTCATATGAAGACCTTCTAACAGAGCTTTCGGGGATGAAGTGGGCTGCCTGGGGATGTGGTAAAGAAAATAATGCTTTAAAGTATGTCTCAACTCTTGAGATAAATAGCTACTTTCTGGACTCAAATGCCTGGCACAATTTATATAGCTCCTTCCTCTGTCTTCTTCTTTTCTGAGGTGTATTGCCACCTCAGCTTCTGGGAATCTTTAAGATGGCATAGGCTGTGTCTTTAAAGCCAGAGAAAGAGACCTAAATGTAAGATTTCTAGAGCTCTTGGACCCTCCCTCCATTCTGAGGGACAAATGTCTTTTACAGTGATTGCCAGGGAAGTGGGCTGTAGCATAGTGAAAAGATTCACCCTCTTTTCCTTGAAACAGGATGTAATTCTATCACCCAGGCTGGAGTGCAGTGTTGTGATCACAGCTCACTGCAACTTCGATCTCCTGGGCTCAAGTGATCCTCCCACCTCAGCCTCCTGAGTAGCTAGGACTGCAGGTATACATCATCACACTTGGCTAATTTTTGAATTTTTTGTAGAGACAGGGTCTCCCTATGTTGTCTAGGTTGGACTTGAGCTCCTGGGCTCATGCAATTCTCTTCCTTAGCCTCCCAGAGTTCTGGGATTACAGGCGTGAGCCACTGCACCCAGCCAGGACTCACCCTGTTGATAGCCACCCACTACTGGAGAATTATGAGACATTTATTACTACCCCAGTTACTTTCATCCCTGGAAGTAGAATGGGCCAGTACAGTCTCACAGTATCTCTGTACTTTTACTATGCAATGTTTATAACTAATATAAGAATTAGGACTATAAAGAAATAGGAGGTGAAATTTCACGTAGTGAATTCTCTATTGTGGTGATAGTCAAGTCATAGTTGGACAATTACTCATCAGTGAATGTTGCAGAGGAGTTTCTAATAATGGATGGGAATGTGAACTGGCCTAGGGGTTCCTAAATTTGAGCATCAGAATCACTTAGGAAATTTTTTTGTTTTATTTCCTTGAAGGTATTATATGCAAATGGTTTTAAGAAATGAAATAATGCCAAAAGGCTTATGACAAAATACAGTGGTTTTCTGTCTCAGCACTCCTCTCCCCAGTCTTCCTTCTCAGAGGAAATATCTTTGACTCTTTATCCTAATATTTATACACATTTTAATTTTTCTTCTTGTTTGTTTTTTGTTTTTGAGATGGATTCTCACTCTGTCACCCAGGCTGGAGTGCAATGGTACAGTCTTGGCTCACTGCAACCTCTGCCTCCCAGGTTCAAGAGATTCTCCTGCCTCAGCCTTCTGAGTAGCTGGGACTACAAGTGTGAGCCACCACACCAGGCTACTTTTTGTATTTTTAGTAGAGATGGAGTTTCACCATGTTGGCCAGGCTGGTCCTGAACTCCTGACCTCATGATCCACTGACCTTGACTCCCAAAGTGCTGGGATTACAGGCGTGAGCCACTGTGCCCAGCCACATTTTTCTAAATAAATATTGATCCCTTTTGATTCACAATTTCAAGATATCATTGACTTCTATTTATTATCGATAAATAGTTATAAGCCCCAATATAGCTATATTACCATTTATAATATACCAATATTCAGTATTTACATTGTTATACTTATGCAAATATTAATAACTGAACATTATAGTATACTTTATTTCTCCTGAAGTTAATAATTGCCTTGATTTTTAATTTGCTTGGTTTTATGTGTACCCATTTCCAATTCTTCCTATCTCCTAACAGGTTCTCAGTATGATTTACCACAAGGCCAGTTTCTCAGATAATCTGTTAGCTGCATTATGCAAAAAATTAGAGCCATCCCTCCTGAAGACCTTCATTTTTTCTTCAACCTGTGTTAATTACTCTCAAGGCTTGTTGCACCCCTATCATCTGGGTCTTTTCTTTGCTGTCAGTCTTGGGTTTCCCTCACCTCTCTCCTGGGTTGAATTCCTTGTTTCCAAATCTCACGTCTTTGTCTGTCTTATCAGATTAATGGTATAAATGCAAAGGTATGGTGATGATATTCCTATCTGTTGAGTCATAGTGCTCCAATATGAGTTGATTATCTTTCCTGTGTTGTGAACAGTTGTCACTCTGGAGTCTTTTCTCACCCTTGTCCAGGGGATTCCCTTTGCTTCTCTCTATGCCTTCCCCTTTCTTGGCTTGCTCTTTTGTTTTGGTAAGAGACAAGCTCTGTAGCGTCATGAAAATTATGGAAGAGAGAGAAATCTTTTGAGATCTTGCAAAATTGAAAAATCCAATTATTCTACTTTATAGTAGGTGATAGTTTGTATAGGTATAGCATTTATGGTAGCATTTAGTATTATTCACCAATTTTTCTAGTTTTTCCTTTTCTGAACATATGACAGGATTATATACCCTCAGTTTCTTGGAGTTAGGCGTCGTGATGTGATTTGCTTTAGACAAAATGTGAGTAAAAGTGGAAGGTATTACTTGACTTTAAGAGATGATGTGTAATTCACCATGTTTTCTCTCCACTACTAACACACTTGAGATGCTGGAGGCTCTGTCAGCCTGGGTTCCTGAGCGAGAATAACGGGACATTTTTCTCCCAACCAAGTAGCTGAGCAAGAAACTTTCATTATTTTAAGACATTAAGACTTAGGGGTTATTTGTTGTCACAACATAATCTAATTCATCCTGACAGATATTAAGATAGACTCCCAGGCTGGACACAGTGGCTCACACCTGTAATTCCCGCACTTTGGGAGGCCAAGGTGGATCACTTGAGCCTGGGAGGAGGAGGTTGCAGTGAGCCGAGATTGTGCCACTGCACTCCAACCTGAAGGACAGATGATGGAGGCCCTGTCTCAAAAAAAAAAAAAAAGAAAAAAGAAAAAGATAGACTCCTAGAAATGGAATACAGTACTGATGAAACAGAAAGCTTAAAATAGATCTGTCCTAGGGGCTGTGCAGTGAACTGCAGGAGAATTTTATTGGTGGTTAGAAGATGGAAATTTATATTATGCAGTGGGAAATATTTATTACAATTGTGTGGACGTCAGATCACATTCTGAGAAAATTGTAACTGAAGATGAAGATATGGGAAAACAGTATGTTAGCAAATGTTTAGTTATTATTGACTGTGCTTGGCAAAGTATTATAGTAATCAAGAATGTGCTCAGAAAAGAATTGGCCAATATGCAAGCAGAAATAAAAGTGAATAGAAAGTTTCCAAAATCTGGAGGCCTTGAAATATTTGGGAGAGCCAAATATTGGGTTTGAGAAAAGAGGAGAGTCACATCTGGATCTAGTGTATACACCATGACACATTAGTCAGGGGTCCTGGACTTTGCGTTTGTTGCTATGACTAGATGGAACTTTTGGGTTGTTTTCCTAGGGGAGAGGGTGAGTGCATGTTGCTTGATAAGGTGAGTGAGCCAAATATTTGGTGGCCAGAGGATGGAATGGTAATTCATTCATTCTCATCATTCATTCATCTTCATTCTCATTCTCTCTCTCTCTCTCTCTCTCTCTCTCTCTCTCTCTCCCCCCCCCTCCCTCCCTCCCTCCCCCCCTCCCTCTGTCTCTCTCTCTCACTTACTCATCAATCATCTATCTATCTATAATTCTGTCTGGGTACGTGGTGGAGTTACTCTTCTCTGATTCCTTGAAGTTACCTAAGTCTGTATAACTGACTATAGCCAAGGAATGTGAGCAGAAATGATGTGTGCCACTTCCTGTCAGAATTTTAAAAAATGGTTACATAGTAGTTGTACTTATTTTGGGGGTACCTGTGATATTTTGATTTATGAATACAACGTGTAATGATCAAATCAGGGTAATTGGGATATTCTTCACCTCAAATATTTATCTTTTATTTGGGAACATTCAAATTCCTCAGTTATTTTGAACCATACATTATTGTTAATGATGGTCACTTTATTGTACTGTTGAACACTAGATCTTATTCCTTCTATCTAGCTGTATATTTTTTAAGCCAAAAATCAACCTGTCTTCAATTCTCCCTCTCTCCTCCCCTTCCGAGCCTCTGGTAACCACCATCAACTCTTTACCTCCATGAGATCCACTTTTGCTTACCCTTATGAGTGAGAACATGTATTTGTCTTTCTGTGACTGGCTATTTCACTTAACATAATGTCTTCCACTTCTATCCATGTTGCTGCAAATGACAGGGTTTCATTTTTTAAGTCTAATATTCCATCGTGTATATATACCACATCTTTATCCATTCATCTACTGATGGATCCTTAGGTTGATTCCATATCTTCACTATTGTGAATAGTGCTGTGATAACATGGGAGTGCAGATGTTTCTTTGATATACTTATTTTCTTTCTTTTGGTTGTATACCCAGCAGTGGAACTGCTGGATCTTGTGGTAGTTCTATTTTTAGTTTTTTGAGAAACCTCCATATTGTTTTCCATAATGGTTGTACTAAGTGACATCCCCACCAACAGTATACTCCATTATATGGAGTTCCCCTTTCTCCAATCTTTGCCAGAATTCTTATTTCCTACCTTTTTGATAATAACCATCCTCTCTGGAATGAGATGATACTCCGTGCTAGGAGAACCACTGCTCTCTTCAGAGCTGTCAGACAGGGACGTTTAAGACTGCAGAAGTTTTTGCTGCCTTTGTTCTGCTATGCCCTGCCCCCAGAGGTAGAGTCTACAGAGGCAGGCAGGCCTCACTGAGCTGCAGTGGGCTTCACCCAATTTGAGCTTCCCAGCTGCTTTGTTTACCTACGCAAGCCTCAGCAATGGTAGACACCCCTTTCCCAGTCAGGCTGCCACCTCGCAGTTTGATCTTGGACTGCTACACTAGCAGTGAGCAAGGCTCCATGGGCATGGGACCCGCTGAGACAGGCATGGGGTATAATCTCCTGGTGTGCCATTTGCTAAGACTGTTGGAAAAGTCAGTATTAGGGCGGGAGTGTCCCAGTTTTCCAGGTACAGTCTGTCATGGCTTCCCTTGGCTAGGACAGGGAAATGCCCTGACCCCTTGCACTTCCTGGGTGAGGCGATACCCTGCCCTGCTTTGGCTCACCCTCCATGGGCTGCACCCACTGTCGAACCAGTCCCAATGAGATGAACCAGGCATCTCAGCTGGAAATGCAGAAATCACCCGTCTTCTGCATCAGTCACGCTGGGAGCTGCATACCGGAGCTGTTCCTATTTGGCCATCTTGGAACAGACCTCCTCTGGTAGTGTGTTTTAATTCATTGCTTTTCATTTGTAGTGTATTTATAGATTTTTGCTTTGTGGTTACTAGGAGGCTTACAAGTTATTTTAAGCAACTTAAATTTGATCACAAAAATAAGAAAAGAAACAAAGGAAAAACTAAACAAAACTCTACACTTTAACTCTACTTTTGCTACATTTTGACTTTTGTTGTCTCAATTTACATCTTTTTATTTTGCCTATCTCTTAACAGGTTACTGTAGTTATTATTTCTGATAGTTTTGTCTTTTAGTCTTCATACTAGAGATATGAGTGGATTACACACCACAATTACAGTGTTAGAGTACTCTGAATTTGTTCACTTACTTTTACTAGTGAGTTTAATAACTTCAAATGCTTGCTTTTTGCATCCTTTTCTTTCAGATTGAAGAACTCTCTTTAGCATTTCTTGTATGACGAATCTAGTGATGAATTCCCTCAGCGTTTGTCTGTCTGGGAAAGACTTTCTCTTTCCTTCGTGTTTGAAGGAAAGCTTTGCCAGGTACCATGTCCTCAGCAGTTTTCTTTAAAAACACTTTAAATATGTTGTCCTCCTCCCTCCTGGCCTCTGTTTCTGGCGAGAAGTATGTTGCTAGAAAAATTCGAGCTCTTTTATGTATTATTTGCTGCTTTTCTCTTGCTGTTTTCAGGATCCTCTGTCTTTGACTTTTGAGAGTTTGATTATTATATGCCTTGGGGTATCTTATTTCAGTTGAATCTGTTTGGTGGTCCCTGAGCCTGGGTATTTACATCTTTCTTTAGGTTTGGAACATTTTCTTATTGTTTCTTTGAATAAACTTCTTACCCTTGCTGTTTCTCAACTCCCTCCTGAATGCCAATGACTTACATTTGCTTTTTGGCAATTATTTTCTATATCTTGTAGGCATTTTAAATTCCTTTTCATTTTGTTTCTGTGTATTTTCCAGTAAACTGTCTTCGAGCTGACTGATTCTTCTGCTTGATCTTCATTCTGCTGTTGAGAGTCTCTAATGTATTTTTCAGTTCAGTAAATGTATTTCTCAGTTCCAGGATTTTTGTTTGATTTAAAAAAAAAATTATTTCAATCTCTTTGTGAAATTTCTGATAATTCTCTGAATCGATTTTTCTGTATTACCTTGGAATTCACTGAGTTTCCTTAGAATTGCTATTTTGAATTCTTTATCTGAGAGTTCATACATCACCATCTTGTTAGGGTTGATCACTGGCTCTTTGTCTATCTGGGGAGGTCATGATTCCCTGTTTGCTGTTTCTTGTGTATGTACATTTATGGATTTTCATTGAAAGATTACTTATTCTAGTCTTCACTGTCTCACATGTTCTGGTCTTTCTAGTGTATATTTGCTTAAAGGTTCTTTGTAGATGCCTGCAAGTCTCCTTAATCCTATATTGTTGCCTCTTTTTGGCACTAGGTAGTGCCTTAAGCTCAGGTTTGCCTCAGCTCTCACAAAAGTTCAGAGCACTGCCCATTCAAATGTTCAGAGCACTGCTTCTCCTGAATGGGGAATAGTCTGGCTTTGTGGGAAGGCTGGCAAAGAGTATATGCCCAGTAGGCCCATGGAGCGTGCCTTCTATAGCATGATGCTATTAAACAGCTACTCTGATCTGGCATCTCCTTTGGCTGAGATAAAAAGCAGAGTTTTGTGGGCTGGGGTTTCTAGTCCTGCCTCCCCTCTTTGTCTCTAAGTACCCTCAGGGTTTTCTCTCCCTGTGGGCACTTGTGGTGCTTCTGGTGGGCTGAGGCAGGAACAGTTTTTGTGCAAGGGAACCCAAGGAAGTGAGGAAGCTGTCTGTCTGCCTTGCTTTCACTTTTTCTAGTGTAGAAAATGTGAGTTTGGAAGAAACGACCCATGCATGGTGCCTGGCAGATTGAAGGAGGGGCATTGTGGATAGAGAAGTCTGTTTCTCTTGCCATCTACTCAGAGTGTTTCACTTCTCTGTCGTTCTGGGGATTGTCTGTCTCAGAATTGAGTTCTGGGATAATGCTGGTGATAATCTTCATGCTGGATTTTATTTTATTTATTTTTTGTAGGGGAGAATAAAGCCAGGTTGCATTGACTTTACCAATTTGGTGATATCACCTTGACAGAATTTTTAAGAGAGCCATTTGTCATGTTTCCTTTTCTTTTTTTTTTTTTTTTTTTTTTTTTTTTTTTTTTTTTTTTTGAGACGGAGTCTGGCGCTGTGTCACCCAGGCTGGAGTGCAGTGGCGCGATCTCGGCTCACTGCAAGCTCCGCCTCCCAGGTTCACGCCATTCTCCTGCCTCAGCCTCCGAGTAGCTGGGACTACAGGCGCCCGCCACCACGCCCGGCTAGTTTTTTTTTTGTATTTTTAGTAGAGACGGGGTTTCACCATGTTAGCCAGGATGGTCTCGATCTCCTGACCTCGTGATCCGCCCGTCTCGGCCTCCCAAAGTGCTGGGATTACAGGCTTGAGCCACCGCGCCCGGCCCATGTTTCCTTTTCTACTGTGGAAATAGGTGAAAACTCCAACAGCCTGGGTCCCTGCTGAACTGAGATGCATGTGTAACATCTGAGATTTTGAATTTGTCTGTTACTGTAGCATGACCAAGCCCATCCTGACTGATACAGAATTCTAATTTGTAAATTGTTTTTCTTCAGAATGTTAAACATATCACTCCTTTGCCTTCTTTAGTATGAATGTTGAAAAGTTTAAATCCATTCTAATTTTTGATTCTTTGTGACTTTCTCTTTTTTTTTTCTATTTGAATTTTATCTTTAACCTTGAAATTTCACAATGATGTGTCTTAGCGTTCATTTATTTTCATCAACTGTGCTTAACACATGATGCCCTTTCAGCTTGGAAATTCATGCTCTTTTGTTTTTGGGAAATCTCGAGTTATTTCATCAATTTATTTTTCTCTATTTTTTTATTTTGTTATTGATGTTGAATTTCCTGAACTAGTGTTCTAAGTTTTTTACTTTTTTTTTCAGAGGTGGGGTCTCTCATGTCCCAGTTAAAGTGCGGTGGCTATTCACAAGAGTGATCATAGTGCACTACAGCCTTGAACTCCTGGGCTCAAGTGATCCTCCTGCCTCAGCCTACTACCAAGCAGCTCACACTACAGGCACATGCTACTGCACCTGTGGCACACTTTTGGCTGCCATAAAAATATACTGGCTACTTTTTAATCTTATTTTCCACCTTTTTGCTCTATTTTTAAGGGTATTTCCCCAAATTTATCTTCTGTCTTTTCTGTTGCATTTTTTGTTTTTGCTCTCAGACATTTCCAAGAGCTCTTTTTCTGTTCTTTCAGTGTTCTTTTCTTATAGCATTCCATTCTTATTTTGTGGATGCAGTATCTTCTCTTATCTCTCTGAGGACATTGATTTTAACTTCTAAGTTTTCTTTCCTCTGTCTAGTTTTCTCCTCCAAGTTTTTTTTTTTTTTTTTTTTCTGTTTATTTGCTTTGGCCTCTATCTTTCGTATTAGAAGCTTTCTTCCCTCAAGTATCTGATAATCCTTGGCTGTCAGCTCACAAGTCACTCAGCAGGCTGAAGAGCTGATTATAAGCTCTGAACTTAAGGGGTGCTTGCCACCTTCAATGGGCTGTTTGTTGGAGAACAATGTCAGTGTTTTGGGTCCCTCTTCTTGGGCTGGCTGTATTTCCCAGATGGTACTTTACCAAACTCCTGCCTGAAGGATAAAGGTCTGATTGCCAGCATTCTGGAACCAAGTAGATGATCAGGGCTGGAAGTCTCTGGCTTCCATATTTAGTGTTACACACTAACTGGTTTCCATTGTTTATGGTCTGGTACTCACCCCCTCATTTGTGCTGTTTGGCCTGTAGAGACCCTTTGTAGAGAATAAACTTCGAGTGTTCAGCCATGGGTTGGGTGGGGGGCAGTTGCCCAGCAGCATGGAATCGGGGAGGGAAGAATCAGTGAAGGAGACCGAGAAGGAGAGGCCAGTGAAGGAGAGGGACAGACGGGACAGAGTAGTGTCCCTGAAGCAAGTCACGCAGAGGTTTTGGGAAAGAGGGAGTGATCGCCTGTGCCCAATAGTCTGATGAGTAAGATGGGGATGGAGAAGTAACCATTGGGCCTGGCAGCACAGAAGTCATTGGTGATCTCAATGAGTGATGTCTCCTGGGGCTCTGGGGATGAAAGCCTGGTCAGAATGAGTTCTAGCGAAAATGGCAGGAGGGGAAGTTACAGCAGTGAGTGTGGAGATCTTTTTCCATTTGATTTATTTCTGTTTCAAAATAACCCTGTGAGATGGGCAATCATCCCCATTTTATAGATTTGTAGTTCAAGAAACAAAGTCTCAGAGAGGTTTAAGTGAATGGCCTCATTGCTAGGTGCTTCTCAAAAAGGTTTTCCTCCAGTCCTTTTTATTTTAGCCACCCCCTCCCCAACCCTCATTCCAGAGGTGTCTGGAGCTGTCAGTTCCTGAGCCCTTTGTGGATTTTTACAGTCTAAATTGGGCTAATTCTCAGCTTTTCCTGTTGCTAGCTGTGGATTCAGCATTCTTAGGTCCACAAAGTCATTTATCACTTGTCCCTTAGCTTTTCAGCTTCCATAATTTTGTGATTATTGTCTGAGCTGCCAAGAGTGATTTCAGGCCCCAGGAAGCTCTCCTGGACTTTGGACTCCCCTTCTTATCTCCTCTGCTGATTATTGCTCATCTCTTCAAATTCTGAGGGCTCAGTCCTTGTACTTGTTCTCTCTCTTCCTAGACAATTTCATCCAGTCCCATGGCTTTAAATACCTCCAAGTCTGCAGGACCCCAAAGTCTCTGCTCCTCACCATGTGGCTCTGCTGCTAGCCTTGAAAATGTTTGCCTAGGCCAGGCTACAAAATAGGCCACCTGTCCCACTCCCATTTTTTTCTATCAGCCTCCACTGACATCCCCCTACCCTGCCCCAGACCCCCTCATCCTTTTCACTTCGTTTTCCTTGGGGCCAGGAAGGAAGAGTGTCTGCACAGAAAGTCTGTTGTCTGCTCGTTCTTAGAGTCCTGCTCTGATCACCTCCCTGGGGAAGCCTTCCGGGATGGCAAAGGTGCATTCCTGTGTGCATGCTTGCTGGGGTTCCTCGCACACCTGCTTCCCTGGCATCTGGTGAGGTTTGTGCCTGTGTGAGCTACTGCTTGGCTCTCCCCCTGGGGAAAGACCCCATACAGTGTCACTGACAGTCCCCTCTTTTTCCCTCTAGTTCCTTGGACTCTTAACCCTATGGGTATTTGATAACAGGCATGGATTCTCTCCCCAGAAGTGTTTATAAACTCATTTTGCATCTAATTTCTGGGGGTTCAAGGACTCTCTGAAACCCCTCCATAAATCCCCTCATGATCTCTGGGTAAGAACCCCCAAGCTAAGTGAGACAAGTGTGGATCATGAGCACGTATGCTCCATTCCCAGTGCTTGCCAGGACTTGACTTGTAATAGGTGTTCAGTCAGTAAATGCGTATCCTGCGTCTACTATGTGGCAGGTGCTGCTCTACATACTGTGGACATAGCAGTGAGGACTGCAATGTTCTTGCCCCAGGGAGCTGGCATTCCAGTGGGGAGACCAACATAAATGCACAGGTACGTATGTTAGTGTCAGGAGTGCTAAGATTTGGGCAGAAGCCAGATCACTTAGGAACTTGTAGCTCACAGTAAGGACTTCAGACTTTGTCCGGAGCATGATAGGACACTGCTGAGCGGGGAGTGATAAGATCAGATTTTGAAAGACCATTCTGGCTGCTGTGTGCAGAGTAGGCTGTGGGGAATGGTGGAACTGCTGCAGTGGTGAATATTCAGAAGTCAAGCTGACTCACCTGGCTCAAAGGCTGGACACAGGCTGCCCTGCACATCCTGGGCCTTTGAGCAGTCAGGGGAAGGGGGCCTCCTGGCTCTGCTATAGCTCCCAGAATCCCCTATCACCTTTTCTCCCGTTACCAGCCTCCTCCCTTCTCAGGCAAATGTCACCAGGGTACCCAGACTGTTTCCTGCTTCCTCTCCCCACAATTTTTCTTCCTGCTTTGGATCTTGCTGTCCTGCCCTGGGCCTGTACTCTATGGATCTAGCTCTGTGCCAGGAATGCAGCAAGGGCCCAATCTGTAGTACTTCTTGATTGAATGAAGCATGAGGAGGAAAGTGAACTGGAAGCAATGGCTTTGGCCCCAGGCAAGTGGCCAGATGGCATTTCTTCCCATATATGTATCTGCCTCAGTACCTGCTGTCTATACCTATGGGGTTATGTATCTGTCCTGGATACGTGTGTGTGTGTGTGTGTGTGTATAGGGGCAATACTATGCACCTGCATGGCTCTGGTGAGTTCACCTTGGTGGATCCCTAAGCCTCCCTGCCCTGAGGTTAGGAAGGGGACACCCCCATCCCCTGGCTGGGTACAGGCTCTGGACTCCCTTGCACTGGGAAGGCAGTCTGAGAATCCCACTATAGGTGGTGGTGGGACTGGCTTTGAGTCTAGGCTGCCACTTCACCCTGGGGAGACATTCCCAGAACCTGGTGGCACAGGGATCATTACAAATGCTGATGAGCAGTTCTGAGGGAGGGCACGGATCAGCAGGTGAGGGGAAGGATGTCTTGTTTGCCACTGGCCCCTTCTCATCATCTCCCAGGAGGAGGAGGACGCTGTATAGGCCATCTGCCTCTCCTGCCCCCTTGGCCCCTCATCAGCATGCAGGGCCTGCTGCCTCAGAGAGGGCTCTTGCTGGCTTTGTGCCGTCAAGGCTGGGGGCAAGTCAGCTTTGGCAGAGAAGTGGAGAGGGGTGCTGGCCAGGTCCCTGCAGCCTTTCTGGGGAGAGTGTCAGGGTGGGAACGTGGGCCTCCCAGTGCCTCCCAGTATGTGGGCCTCTCCGCAGTGCCCTGGCCTGAGGAGGGGCAGGGAGGAGGACCTAGTGTTCTTTTATAGAACTCGTGTGCCTTTACAAGTGTCAGCCCCCGTGCTAGGCCCCCCAAAGCTCACCATCCAGTAGGAGTGTTAGACCGGAAATAAATGAGTGGGACAAGGGAGAGTGGCTTCGAGGGAGAAAAAGTATTGGGGGCCAAGAGGCCGGGGCACTTTGCCCTTGTTTCCTCAGGAGGCAGGGGAAGGGGAAAAGGAGTGTTCTTGGGGAAGATGGATAGGCTTTTTCCAGGTAAAAAGAGAATTTCACCTGCACTGACCCAGAGGTGTGAATACAGGTAGGGGGCTCAGGACTAAGAAGGTCTTGGGCTTGGTGGGGCTGGGACAGGGTGTGGTGGAGGGTGCAGTTAGGAGAAGGGGAGGGGCAGTTGGGGTGAGTTAAAGTGGAGGGCTTGTCCAGGTGTGACATGCATTTCCTGACAGACTAGGCAGTTTGGCCTGTCTCTTGAGGACCCCACATCTTGCATGTTTGAAAGGAGTGACGTGAAATTTGTGTTTTTAGGATGAGCGTGTTGGCTTCTTTGGGGGAGAGGAGGCTAGAGGGGTATAATTGGAGGAAAGGAGACCAGGAGAAATGTCTCTTGGGTGGTTCAGGTAAGAGATGGTGGGGGACAGGGTGGAGGTTGAGCTACTGAAGAAATAGTGCCCAGACAAACCTGCGAGCTGGATGTGGCATGGCTTGTTGCCACCTTGCTGTGGGGCCAGACAGAGCTGGACTCTAGGGGCCTTCTGGGATTGTCCTCTGGGTGATGAGGTGGATGGTGGACTTATTCACTAAGAAGGAGGATGAGAGATTCCAGGAAGATGACGGTGAGCCCAGCTTTGGACAAGATAAATGGAAACACGCAGGTGCATGTGACCAGCAGGCAGTTGGCAATGTCCAGACCTAAGAGAGAGGTCTGCAACTGTGGTGAAAGGGGCATCTGAGGTAGGGTGCAGATGAGAGTCCCAGGGAGGTAGAGGGTGGAGATGAGAAGAAAGAAGCAGAGGGTGGAAGTGGCTGCCTGGGAAACAACACCATTAGGAGTAAGGAAAGGAGCCCTCACAGGGGGCAGAGGAGGTAAAGTTGGAAGCAGGAGGGAAGCCTGGGGAGCACCAGGTCATGCGGCCTAGAGAGCGACCTTGAGAAGGTGTCACTGCCGTCCAACATCTCAGAAAGGCTAAATGAGAAAGGCCCAAATGAAGTCACTGTTTCTGGCGACCTGCAGTCCTTGGCAGCCTCTAGAATTTCAAAGTGTTTGGGCTGTGGGAGACTGAGGGGGATATTTTATTTGGTTCGTTTCAGCAGGTGGTTTTAGAAGCCACTGTGTTCCCAGTAAGCTGTTGTGTCCTTGGCTGATAACACCCCCCCACCCCCATGCCTACAACCGGGATGTGTCTCTGGGTTCCAGGGAAAAATAAAAAGGGTGAGAAAGAGCCACTTCATGAGAAACTCTGCATGGCATTGGGGTGTGAGGCTGCACTGCTGAGAGGCCTCCAAGAGGGTCACCCAGTAAGTGGGGAGAGAGGAGGGGACAGAACCTGATGATGTTCCCCAAAGCAACATGGCCTCCTCTCCTCCCTGGCTACACATACTGGACTACACTTCCCAGCCTCCCTTGCAGTTAGATGTGGCCGTGTGACTGAGTCTTGGCCAATGGGATGTGAGCAGATGCTGTGGCCCGGCCTTGTTTAAGGAACCTCACTTGTGCAATTCTAGCTCTTCCTCCATTTGCCAGCAGAACGGAGGGATTCTGGGGTCCTGGAGAAGGGTGGAGCCACAAGATAGAAGGGGACTGGGTTTATGAATAACTGTGTGGGGCTGACTCCTCGCTGGGCGGTGTTGTGAGCACTAGACAAACTTTTACTGCCTTCAGCCAAGTGAGATTTAAGTGTTTATCCATACAGCAGCTAGGGTCACCTGAACGGTTATAGAGATTTTTCTCCCTTTTGCTGGCAACTGCCATGCAGATGTGACACTTCAAGGCTTAAGAACAGTGCTGGCCCTGTAGCGGTGGAGGAGACTAGAGGGGAGGTATCCCAGAGAAGTATTAGCGCCACCAGCAGATGGGGTGGTAGCTGATGCCTAGACTTGCACTTGTACTTGAGCACCTGCAGCACCTTTCTTGGGTATGGCCAGAAATACCACCATCCTCTAGGGACGATCCTGCAGTTGCAGTGGGGCAGAAATGCAGGTTATTACTCTGTGCAATCCCTTTGCATTTAGTGTACAATGTAGTAGTGCCTGGCACATAGTGAATGCCTATTCAGTGATATTTACGACTCTGAGGCTGGTTGAACAGAGGGAACAGGTTACACTGGATGAAGTTCTGCTGAGTTTGTACCGTCTTTTTCCCTGTCTTTCTCTCTCAACTGTGGTTCTGGACACACTGTAGAACTATAAAATGGAAGCTGGGTGCAACCTTACAGATGACCTGATTTCTCTTACATGTTGTATGTAGATCAGGAAGCTGACACAGGTGATATTCATGACTCCAGATCTGGCTTTGGAGTTAGGCCAGGAGATGGCATTGTAATAGTGTCACCGCTGGGGCACAACCCAGGTCTTTTGCCTCTCCAGCCAGTTTTCAAAATCAGAAAACTAACAAAATAATGATTTTTTTTTTTTAAAAAAAGAAAGGCCGGGCACGCTGGCTCACGCCAGTAATCCCAGCACTTTGGAAGGCAGAGGTGGGCGGATCACGAGGTTGGGAGTTCGAGATCAGCCTGGCCAACATAGTAAAACCTCATCTCTACTAAAAATACAAACAAACAAACAAAAAATTAGCCGAGGGTGGTGGCGGGTGCCTGTAATTCCCAGCTACTCAGAAGGCTGAGGCAGAAGAGTCGCTTGAACGTGGGAGGCAGAGGTTACAGTGAGCCAAGATCACACCACTGCACTCCAACCCAGGAGACAGAGTGAGACTCCGTCTCCCCCCTAAAAAAGGATATCAGTTATATTCAGTTATATTCTCAATGCCTAGAGAGACTACCGTTGTTAACATTTTAGTTTATATCCTTCCAGCCTTTTTTTCTTATGTGTGAATGCACCCAACACATTACATATCTAGAGTAATGTATATGCAATATTTATACTACATGTAGACTAAACAATATATTCTGCATATTCTATGTGCAGTATAAATATAGAATATACTACCTATAAAATGACAATGTTCTGCAGATACATGTAGTATACTGCATAAAAAACAATAGTATATTACACATATACATATTAATAGCATATAATATAGTATACTACATAAACAATATATAATACATGTAGAATATGATATATTCTGTGTACACACATAAAATATAAAAGAAAAATTCATGCTGTATGTATTGCATTATAACCTGCTTTTTCCACTAAGATCACAAAATTATTTTCCACGTTATTAAATACTATTTTATAATGTTTTATATGGCTGTATCATTTAATCCTTGTTGTTGAACAATAAATGTTTCCCTGTTTTTGCTGTTATAAAGAGTTCCAGGGTAAATGTTTGCTATTGCACATTGATTTTTTTTTTTTCCAGGGGTCTAAAGTCCTATACGTGGACTTTTTTGATCCAAAAGTAAGAAAGATGCTAACACTGTTGATATGCGTAGACAAACCGATCTCTGCAAAGGCTGTGCTAATTTAAGTTCCCATCAGTGGTGAAGGAAGTGGCCCATTTCCTCATACCCTTGGCCAGGACTGGGTGTTGTCTTTTTTCCGAGGGCCCCTCTCATTCCTGAGTGGTACCAGGAGAAGGGAAGCAAGCCTTATTCTGGGCCCTCATGTCTGTGCCTCCCTGGGGTGGGCAAGCACTGGTGGGAGGCCCAGACTCAGCTGGAGGGCTGGCAGAGGAAGTAGAAAGATGGGGAAGGTGGTGCTTGGAAGAAGGTGGGCTGGGAAGTCTCCCTGGGAATCTGGCCACCCTACTGGAGTTCTGGCTGTGGAGCCTGGGGGTGTGGCCACATGAGCCTTGCTTTTGGCAGATGGGTTGGGCCAACAGAGTGCCAGAGATGGGACTGGGAGACAAGGTGGATGAGTGTGGAGAAAGACGGACACTACCAGTTGTTGGCTTCAGGAGCTGTAACAAAAGTAAATATTTGGAGGCTAGGATTGCTTAGCTTTCTCCTTGGAATCAGCAGACTCTCAGAGGCTGGGATTAATTTGAAGAAATTTACTAGCAGAGTTTGTGGCAGATAAAACAGTTTGCTTATTTCACACTTGTATGGCCACCTGCTAGGAACTGTTTGTTCAGTTTCGAATTCTTTAATTAAAATCAACATAAAACAGATTGAAAACATCCCAAGAAGGGGATGCTTGATTTGCTGGAGGATATTGCAGAAAGATGGAGCAAAGTGGCTCAAAAAGCGCTTCGTCACCAAGCAAGCGGGCGGCAGGGAAGTGCAGCCTGGCTAACTGTGGGATTCAAGTGTGTGAGTGTGTGTGCCAGAGGTCGGCAGGAAGTGCAGAGAACTCACGTGAGTTTTCTTCCCACTTTGGGCATTTTTCATGATGGTGGTGGGCTGAGGTGGAAAAATGAGAGGTCCTCTTTTCTTCTACCCCTTAGAAAAGGCCACTTCCACATTCAATCCCTCAGCAAATAGTCATTGAATTCCTCTATGTCAGAGATTGTGAATAACATGCAACCCTTGACCTCAAGAAGCTCAGGATCGGTGAGAGAGACAGGAAAGTGAAATAGCAATTTTAACCCAATACATGCTATGTGCTGCAGTAAGGGTTAATGCTGGGTGTGATGGGAGCCCCCAGTGCTGACCTGTGGAAGAGGCGAGGAGCTCAGGTTAGATTCTAAGAAGACATGACATCTACCTCAGCTGAGATCCAATGAGTGGATAGAATTTATTCAAGTTAAAATGATGTATCAGTTATCTACTGCTACAATATGCTGTGTAACAAACACCTACTCTCTCAGTGGCAAATAACAATACCATTTATCTGGTTCATGTGTCTGTGTTGGTTGAGGGTCTGCTGATGTTGGCTGGGCCTGATCAGGCAACTCTGCTCCATGAGCCTCTTATCCTCCTCTGGGACCACCAGTCTAGCCTGGCATGATTCTCTAATGGTGACAGAAAAAGGAGAAGAGAGAAAGCCCAATCACACTTCTTCTAACATTCCATTGGCCAAAGTAAGTCATATGTCTGTACCCAAGGTTAAGGGGCAGGGAAACATATTCCATATATTTCACCTCCTTGGTGGGATAACACACACATACCCAGCTCTTCGGAATGGTGACCATTAATGCAAACTATCACACGTGGGATGGATGCAGTGGTGGTGGTGGGATGTTATAGGATGAGGGACAGCATAAGCAGTATGGGGCTGGGCACTGTTTGTAGGAGGTTTGCATATGAGGAGGGGCTTGCAAGACTCCTGGAAGGGCATGCAGGAGGAAAAGAGAAAGGTCTTATGTGTTAGCACGATCTTTGGATTTTTGTCCCCAGGGCAGTGAAGAAGTACTGGTGGGTTTTTAGTGGGGAGTGACATGGTCAGATTTTGCCATAGAGTTGTCTCTCTGGATAGCTTCAGAGTGGATAACAGAGTGGGTAGGACAGAGGTTCAGGGTGAGAAGACCAGTTAGGAGCCTTTCAGTAACCCAGGTTTCCACGGGACCTGATTTCATGATCAGGAGACTCAACTTGTGACCTCTTGTTTTTAGAAAGCGTTTTTCCTGGATGCTTGTTAAACTTTAACTCATGGTATGCCAGCTCATAGCAAAAAGCCCCGCTGCTGTTTATAGCAAATGGAATCAGTGGAGACGGTTAAGGAGTAGGAGGCTTGCTGGTCCTAACACATCCCATTCACCTTGGCCTTGACTCAGTAACTGGTCCCCTGAACCTCACCATCATCTTTTCTAAGGCCCCACAGCTCTCGAGCAGGCGGAAGCTAGAGGCTGGTATCCCGGGTAGAAATTGCTCCGCTCAGCCAGGCGTGGTGGCTCATGCCTGTAATCCCAGCACTTTGGCAGGCCGAGGCAGGTGGACCACTTGAGGTCAGGAGACCAGCCTGGCCAACAGGGTGAAACCCCATCTCTACTAAAAATACAAAAAACTAGCCAGGCATGGTGACACACATCTGTAATCCCAGCTACTCGGGAGGCTGAGGCAGGAGAATTGCTTGAACCCAGAAGACGGAGGTTGTAGTGAGCTGAGATCACACCACTGCACTCCAGCCTGGGCAACAACAGAGTGAGACTCCGTCTCAAAAAAAAAAAAAAAAAAAAAAGAAATTGCTCCTCTCACTCTGAGATGATCTGTCTACACTCCCTCCCTTCCCTAAGCCCCACTCCCTTTGGGTCCAAGTGTTGCAGACGGTCTGCATACACTGCTGGGCACAGGGACTGCCTGTTGGAGATCTTGGGCCCTGGTGCCCTGTGGGGAAGGCCAGCCCCGTGGGCTCTCCCCAGTCCGCATTTCCTGACACCTGCTTTTAACGCCTAATTTTGAGCTAGCCACTTTATATTTTGCATCCATCTCCTACTGGCTTGGCATAGTGGGAAAGACACTGTAGTCAGAGTCCAAAGACCTGGGTTTGGATCCGACTTCAGCTCCCTGCAGGTCCTGGGATCTTGAACAAGTCACCGGAGCTCTCTGGGCCTCGGTTTCCTTGTTGTTGGTTGATCTCAGCTGGTAAAGTCGCCAAATGTGGCCATGGGTGTGAAAGATCCTGGAACCCTCTCACTCCTCAATTCCCTGCCCAGACACCCCCACGCATCCTGGAAATGGCAGCTGAAACCTACCTTCTCTTCCTGGAGGTCCCAAGCAGACCTCTGCCAAAGCTCCTCTGGCTTTAGACAGCCCCACGGAAATGAAAGCCTCTCGTCCATGTGTTCTATCTCTGAGCCCGCAAGCCCTGGCACAGAAGTGGCAGCTCACGGGTAAATACATGTTGAATATGGAGGATAAACTCTTTCTAGCCTAATCTGGCCTGGCAAATTCGCCCACTCCTTTCTCTTCTGAAGATACTTCCTTCCCATGCCTGTTGCTCAGGACCAGGATTCACTCCCCAGGTGCTAGGCAGGCGTGTGTTTAGATTTCCCTTCTTCCTAACCTGCAAGGACCTTCGTAAAGCACTGGCCCACAGGAGCACAGAGGACTGGTTATGGCTTTGCAGCTGAGGCTCAGGATTCAAGACATCTTGACGTCACTGCTCACTGGCTGTGGCCGGAAATCCTCTGAGCTCCAATATATGCATCTGGAAAACAGGGATGCTAAGGATTTTTTTTTTTTTTTTTTGAGACGGAGTTTCACTCTTGTTGTCCAGGCTGGAATGCAATGGTGCAATCGCGCCTCACCACAACCTCCGCCTCCCAGGTTCAAGCAATTCTCCCGCCTCAGCCTCCTGAGTAGCTGGGATTACAGGCATGCGCCACCACGCCTGGCTAATTTTGCATTTTTAGTAGAGACGGGGTTTCTCCATGTTGAGGCTGGTCTCGAACTCCTGACCTTAGGTGATCTGCCTGCCTCGGCCTCCCAAAGTGCTGGGATTACAGGCGTGAGCCACTGCGCCCGGCCATGCTAATGATTTATGGCTATTGTTAATTGTCTCTTTTGAGCAGTTCTTGTGTGCTGGGTATGAAAACCATCACCACCACCACCATTATCACAGTGCTGGGGCTGCCAGCTCTTGAGAGTTTATTACGGTCCTGGCAGAGTTGATTTTATGAAGAATAGCTCATTAACCCACACAAACTCCCCCAAGACCCCCTTTCTTGTTTTTGGGTGCCTACCTGCCTGCTTTGGTGGTTGCTGTGAGGAACAAAGGAAATGATGTGTGTGTGTGCGCGCACACACATGCGAAGGTAAAGGACGGAAAGTGGGGAGATAGTTATGAGGGGTCTGGATGGGCCCTCCTACCTTGTTTTAGGAGAAGCATCTCAAGTAACAGAAAACTGTTTGGATTCTGGAGTTGAAGAGAGCAGGGTTTGAATCCCAGCTCTGCCATTTTCTACTGTGAAGTTTTGAGCCAGACACTTAGGCACTTTGAGCCTCAGTTGCCCTATATGCAAAATGGGCTAAGATTCCCCACCTTGAAGATGAATGAGATGAGGACCATTACAAAGCAGTCAGCGGAAGGCAGGAAGCACATCAGACGCGCTACACGAAGCCACTTGTAAAGTGGTTAGCAGGTAGCCTAGTTTGTAGGACATCCTCAAAAATGAAACTCACTTTCTGTGCTTTTATTTTTATTTGATCATCATCAAATGGCTTTTGAGAATAGGTAAGGAGGATTACGGTCATCCAGAGGAGAAACTGAGGCTCAGCAATGTCAAGTGACTTGCCCAAGGCCACACAGTGAGCAAATCACCAGGTAGATCCTGATCCCAGGCTTGTCTGACTCTGGGTCCTGCTCACCTCCAGCCTTGCTGACTTTCCTGACCCAGCCACCTGCCTCCCTGACACCTCTGTGCCTGCCTCTGGGCCTGAGGCAGTGGCTGGGACCATGGTGTCCGGTGGCTAGCCTGGACCCTCTGTCCTTGCCCGGCCCCCTGCACCCCATGCCCCCCATCACCAGCTCCCCAGACTCTGCTCCTCGGCCGAGGGGCACACTGCAGGGAATCAGCCTCCTTTGTGGCGTTGATTAGAGGCCTCCTCCTACAAACATCAAAGCTTCAATTAACGTGGGCCGCTTGCAACCCTCTTGCAAAACTCTGATAAGAATAGAATTTTCTCTTGGAAAATGGATTTTTATTTAGTTGTGTGTACTGTTGGTTAAATGACCTACTCTATACACTGGCACTGAGATTCTGCGGACAATTAGGGGGCTCGTCAGGAGCTGGTTATCTGAAGGAAACAGGCGCTGGGCTGTTTAGCTGTCTAATATCCTGACAGGGGGTGGGGGGCAGAGGCAAATTAAAAAAAAAGGCTTCACTCCTTCTCTAGACATGGGGAGTGGAGGGTGGTGTGCTGAGTAGGGGCTTTGTGGGGTGGGAAGGTGGTCCCTGCTCTCCTGGGAGTGTGGCTGGGTTGGTGGGCCCCAGCCTTGTTTTGCTGAGTGTGACAGTGTGTATGTGTGTGTGAGCATGTGTGAGTGCGTGTGTGTGTGTGTGTGCAGGGTGTGCAGGCGTCTCAGATGCTGCTCAGAGCATAGCCTGGCCTCAAAGAGGACCCGGGGAGCTGGCTTGGCTGGGTGTGGAGGGGGCAGGATTGAAGAACACAGCAGAGCTGGGAGCACCTGAGCTGGAGGCATGGGAGGTTAAGGCTGGTAGGCCCCTGACTTTTTTCATAATCACTCCTCTTATTAAACTTGGCCTTCTTCAAGAGTTGGGATGGGTTAATGTTCAGAAAATGCTGTCTCCTCAATCTCATGGCTTCCAGGGGAGGAAAAGAAGCACTCTTCCCCTGTCCAGGATCCCTGAGAGGCCACTGACTTAGGCCCCCATCAGGCTGCAATCTTTTTGGTTCCAAAGACCCTTCCAAAAAGGGAAGCCCTCAATTCCTTCCAACTCTCCTTGAGCTTCCATTCACCGACAGAAAAGTTCTTCCTGTTGTCTAACCATATTTCTCCAGCTGCACTTTAAGTCTATCCTGAATGCAGATACACTGGACAGAGTGAGAGACTTAGGGTTAGGGGAGTGACCTGCTTGGGAGAAGGAGAGTTTGGGGTGGGTACGAGGGTGGACAGCTGGCTGGGGAAGGCAGAGTGCAGAAGAGCTGGTCGGCACACTGCTCTTCTTCCTTGAGCTGGGGAAGTCCGGTGTAGCATGACTGTATTGATTCAATTATTCCCTACAATGTAATACTCTGCATTTGTGTGATAGCAACAAACAGAGTTGAAAGACATACAAAAATAAATGATCTGAAAGTTAATATGGCTGAATGGGCATCTATGAATTCGAGGAGAGAGGTTTTGTTTTACATTGTAAAATCAATAGCGTGCAGAACAATGTCCTAACTTCCCCTGGGGACCCCAGCAAACCCGCCCGTATCGATTGCCATGCAAATTAATTGAATTCATGAAATCCACATTGTTGAGTAATTGATGCTTCTTATAATTACCTCCAAGTTATGAGCTTTTAGGGGATTGCATTGATTCCTGGGCAGTGAGGAGGGTGAGGGGAAGAGGCAGCTTGCTGGAACTGCAGCCAGTGGCTGTCCAGGTGGGCAGTGGGCAGGTAGAGGTTGACCAAGGCTTGAATCAGGGTCATTTGCCTGGTGGTGGTGGGAGGTAGGGGCGGGTGGGATCCTTATCTCATAGTTTGCTCACCCAGTCCAGGTGAGGCTGGGAGTTTAGGGAGACATGAGCAGGTACCCCTGGACATTTGAAAGGCCCCCTAGTAGGAAGGCTGCCCTGGCATCTGGGGCTCCATGGGGGTGCCAAGACTGTCTTCAGGGAGTAATAATAGCAAACATTTATTCAGCATTTATTATGTGCCAAGCATTGTTCCAAGTATGTTGCAGACTCATTAAATCCTATAAACAACCATGAGGCATGTACTATTGTTCCCTTTGGTTGTTGAAGAAATGAGGCACAGAGAGTTAGGTAAGTTGTCCAAGTGACAGAGCTGGAATCCTTGATCACAGGCTAATCCACGAATGGGCTTCAGGAGCCAACCCCTCATATCACATGAGCAGGCTGCACATTGACACATGCGTGTTTCTCAGAGGGAGAGTATGTAACTTTTATCAGATAATCACTGATTTAAATATCTGTTATATAAACATTGTTCCTGTTAATTCCTTATATTCGTACAGTGACGAGTGTTTTAATTCACATTCTTGCAGGACATACTGCGTGACCTTGGAAAAGTCACCTAACTTATCTGAGCCTCTTCTACAACTGCAAAAGCCAGAGGTTGGGATGGATGTTGTCCAGGTCTCTTTGAAGCTCTGGCATCTACGGGTGATGCAGGGCATTTACTCATATGGACCTCCCAAAAAGCCCTGAGCCAAGGAGATTGCTGGGCAAATGAGGAACCGTAGACACTTTGGGGCTAGGTCTCTTAGGGAAGCTCATGCGGCAGGTTAGTGGCAGGGATGTGATGAGGACAGGCGAAGCCAGTCTCCAAGCCAGGTGTACCTCAGGCCTCTGTCTCTTGTCTTCCTAGAGACCTTCCATGGGGGTCAGCCAAACCCAAGGAGGAGTCTGGTGCTGGGTCCTGGAGCCTGCAGTGCCATCCCTCTACCTTGGAGCCACAAGGCAGCACAGCCGGGAAGAGCTCCCCCTCTCTATTGCTGCTGCGTGGGAAAGTTGTCTCCCCTTCCGTGCTCAGTGCTTTGACTTGCAGAATGAGTTGACTTTGGGAGCTGTGGCTGGAGCCAGGGGCCAGGGATGCTCTTGGCCACAGGGTGGGCAGGCTGGGTTGGAACCCAGAGGGAGGCAAAGGCTCCTAACAGATACTGTCTCCAGCAAAGTACTTGTGTAATGCCGGCCCTCTTCTTCCCTGGGCTTGGCAGGTGAGGGCTGGCTATTCATGTCACCCTTCCCTCTTCCCAGGCTCAGCTTTGGAGCAGTTGAGGCCGAGCTCCAGAGAGACTGGTCTCCTGATTGGTGGAGTCTGGCCTGACCGAGCTGAAGCACCATGAATTACCATCCACACTAGGGACCTGGCCTTGTTCCATGTCCTTGCCAGGGCAGCCTGGGCTGGCCAGGTGGCACGCACACCAGGGAGGCTGGGGCTCAGAATTCAAGGTGGCGGCTGGAGCATGGGGTAGGAAGCTTGGTCCTGTCTGTGGCTGGAGCTTATACCTGGCTCTTGAGGACTTGGTGCAGGGTGGATGAGGCCGTGAGCCCCTCGTTGGGCACTAGGCGTGGTTCTGGCTCTCCATCTCCTGGAAGCTTTGGGACTAGAAGGGTACTGACTCCCTACAGGGTAGCTGCCTCTGCAGAGGATAAGGTGTGTGGCATACTCAGAGGTTTCTGTCACTGCTACAGCCTTCTTGCCAACCCCAGCCCATGGTGTGGAGGCTCCAGGCTCTGCTAGGGTGTCCTTCCTGGCAACAGTCATAGTCTTGAGGGGACACCTGGGAGGCTTCCCTGACTCATCCAGGCCAACAGGTGGCCAGCTAATAGGCAGGACTCTCCTGCCTTGATCCCCGTGTCCAGATCAGGGGTTCCTGAATGACCTTGATGCTGATCTTCTGGACCCAATGACTCTTGAGAGATGGTAGGGATCTTACAAGATCATCGACTCTAACCTCCTCACCAAAATGAGGTTCAAAGAGGTCATCTGGCTTGTCCAAGGTCACATGGTCAGTAGGTATCAGAGCTGAATCTTCAGTCCAAGCTTTCTGACTTAAGTACAGGACTTTCCATGACATCAAAATAATCTCCCAGCCACTAGCCAGCCATCAATCTGGGCATCTCTGATGTGGGGTGTTTATGTTGGTGGTGGGAAAGGTCCTCTCTATCCTCCTCCAAGAGAATCCTAAGACTTCACAGGGGTCAGGACATGGTAGAAGGCTCCTGTCTTGCTGGCTGTGTCTTTGCTCCTGGCTGCTGGATCTCCTGAACCCTGAAGAACACAGGCTTCTAGACCTAGCTAGGACGCCTCTCTCCCTTTCTTCTTGGGAGAACAGCCCATTCTCCCTCTGCACACCCTAGGGCAGAGATGGTGCTATGGCAGCCTTAATAGGGGAAGTTGATGAATGCATCAGAAATGTGTATAATTAAGATTGAAAACTAATTGTGGGATGGTTGATGTTCCTCTCTCTTCTCTCTCCCTGCAGGAGAAGAATTCTGTCTGTATATACTGAGCCCCAAGGAAGGAATAGGGTGAGGTCTGGCATGGGGCCTGGAGTGAAAGAGAGCTGAAATCTTCCTTCCTTCCTTCCTTAACTCACCCACCCACCTACCCACCTACTCACCCATCTGTTCACCCATCCATCTATCCACATCCACTTATCTACTGACATATTCATCCACACACTCAGGCACCCATTTATCTACCCATCTATCCATCTACTAACCTGTCCATCCATCCATCCATCCATCCCATAGGTTCTTCCCCTATATGCAGTGGGCACTGATGTGGAAGGGGTACTAGTGGGTACAGAGGTGAACACTGGACAGAATGATGCAGCAAGTGATAAGGGAGGAAGGCAGATTCTTGCCTTATGTCAGAACTTCCTGGGGTTTCCAGCAGTTAATTATTCGAGGAGAAGGCCTCAAAAAGAGCATAGACTTCCTTCTATAAAAGAAGTCAGGATCCCCATGTTGTTTACATTTTGTGCTACATGAGCATATTTAGTGTTGCAGGCCCTGGTGAAACTGTCATTGCCATAGTTATCCTAAGAATTTGAGGAGAGCCTACTGGGCCCATTTCCCTGAGACCTTATTTAACCCAACCCAACACAACCAAATGGATCCAGTACAGTTACTAGCCCTGTTTCACAGATGAGGAGACTTTGAGGCTTAGGTAAGCAAAGCAAACATGCCTCAGTGAGCAACTAGGGTTGTGATGAGAATGGAATGAGGTCAAGGCCAAGATTTAGTATGCAAACAAGTTGGAAGATTGATATGAATCAGAAATAACCAGTGTGCTTTTAAAAATATTTCCTCTTAAGCTTCAGTACAAATGGATTCTGCCTTTAGGGATGTGGGCCACATGGGAGTCAGAAGTCAAAGAAAAACAGGAGATTCACAACTGAACCTGCTCTCTTGGCTCCAAGGGCTGGGTGGTACCAAAACTTAAGGAGCTCTGACTTTGTGTGATGCTGCATGTTTATTTCATCATCTGACTTTTGTGTAATGAGGCTCTGCCACACTGTGAGAGTATTACCCCTCAAAGTCGGGTTTATTATCACCATTTCACAGATGAGAAATTGAGGCAAAGAGAGTCAAAGTCACTTGTGTTGGATAAACCAGATAAGTGGAAGACAGGAGTTAGAGGCCAGGTGAGGTAAATGCCTCCTTGTGCTTGCTTCTACCCTGACCTGCCTGCTGGCCTAGGTGAGCCACATAGCTGTGTCTATGGGGGTAGAGCCAGGAACAAGGATGACCAACTCAATCTCACTGCCTTTCCTGGAAATACTGAACAACTCAGAACCTGCCCATGCCCCACACAGCCAGGCCTGCTCTGAGTGTCATTCTGAGCTCTGGCTGTGGCAGGACCTGTTGATGCCCTGCCTGGGTCCCTATGTCTCATTTCCTCACCCCACCCCACCCACTGCCATGGGCACTGACTGGGCCACTGCTGTGGGTTTGATGCCCTATTGGGGATTGTGACTCCAGACCTAGTCACAGGCCCCCGTATTAGCTATCCACTGTAACAAATGATCCCAGAACTCAGCAGCTTAAGACAACAATAAACATGAATGATCTCATCTAGTTTCTGTGGATCAGGAACTTGAGAGTGGCTTAGCTAGATGTTTTTGGCATGAAGTCTTTTGTGAAGTTGCAGTCAAGATGTTGGCTGGGGCTGCCATCTCATCTGAAGGCTTGACTGTGGCTGCGGGATCCACTTCCAAGATGATTGACTTGCCTGGCTCACAAGGCTTCCTGGCTACTGGCAGGAAGCCGCTGTTCCTTGCCCTGTGGACCTCTCCATAGGACTACTTGAGTGTCTCCAGGGCATGGCTTTCCCTAGAATAGGTGATCTGAGAGCGCAAGACAGAGCCCAAGAAGAAAGCAGCAATGTCTTTTATGGCCTAGTTTCAGAAGTCACTCTGTAACTTTTAGCACATTCTTTTTATTAGAAATGAGTCACTAAGTCTGGCCACATTCAAGTGGAGGGGAATTAGGGTTTTTTTGTTTGTTTGTTTTGGAAGGAACACTAAGAAAAATTGTGGACACATCTTAAAACCAGCATACTCTCAACTGTTCTTTTTGGCTGGTAATGGTAAGCCACCCAACTCTTAACTAGGCACCAATCAGAGCTCCACCAAAGGCTCTTTGGGGACAGTTCCTCCTGACCGTGGCTCACAGCTGCTTCTGATCATGGGAGGTAAGGGTGTCTTAAAACCCCCTTTCTAGTCCTTTTCTAGCCACTTCCTTCTATTCTAGCTCACTGTTTTCTATTTATTCTTCATAACAATGATAGCTACTCTTAATTGAGTACCTGCTACATGCCAGGCACTGTACAGATATTATCCATAATCCTTAAATTCTGCAAGGTGGAGAAAGGAAGGTTCAGAAAAGTTAGGTGACTTGTGCTGGGCCACACACTAGTCCCTGGCAGACCCAGGGTCACCCTGGGCTTCCCTGGCCTGCCTGCTGCGGGCTTCTACTGCCCCCTACCTGATGAGCCTTCCCCTTGTCTCAGTCCTGACCTGAGCCAGGACCTGGCTCAGGCATGGGTCCTTAAGGGAGGCTCCCTCTGATGGGCCCCTGGCTGGCAGTGAGTGATCCGGGAGTAGCTCCGTGTCACCATCTTGTTGTTTGTGTACACACCTCGTTTCTCCCACTAACCCATCAGTGTCTTCAGAGTACATGTTTGTCAATGGTCCCCATGTCCCCCAGAGTGCCCAGCAAAGCACCTGGCACATAACAGGACTCAGGATTTGGGACATGAGTGATTGGAATGGTCCCCCTGGCCAGAAGCTGAGATTCATTGCCTTTAGCAGGTCTCAGGGAAAGGATCAGAAACCCAGGCTCCCCATACCAGTCTGCTGTGACTGTTTCCTGCCTGTGCCCCGCTGTCCATAGCCAATGGCCTGGCCCCCCTCACTTCAGCATGGCCACGTGGGCTGGCTATTCCTGGCTGCATTGCTGCTGCTTGCCCCACTTCACCCCCCTTTCTCCTATCATAGCTCCCAACTCCCTGCTCTTTCTTCCCTAAATTGATTCTCAGTAAACTCTCTGTATTCTGACTTCTCAGGCCTCTTTAGGTTTGTTCCTGGAATCTTTTGTCCCTCTCCCTCCCACAGCTCATCCGGGTCACTCTCCTTGGCCTCTGTCCCCACCTGCCCCTCCCCGGATTGTGGGACCTGTTGCCACTCTCCTGCTTGTGTCCCCACCCCCTGCCATGCCCCTCCCTGTGCCCATCTCCTTGACTTTTGTCTCCAAGGTTACCTGGCGACTTTGCCTATCTCCGCTCCCTCTTCTCGCCTCCCATTTCTGAGCAGTTCCTCCACGGAAGGTTGAGGGGGGGGCCGGGGGTGGGCAGTGGGGAAAGATAGTCTTCCGCCTTCCCCCTTCTCCCTGGCCCTGTAACTGCTGGTCCATCCTTTGTCCCTCTCTCCTCCCCCCCCTGCTTTGTAACCTTCTCTTCGGGTTTTTCTGTTTGTCTCTTTTTCTCGTCTTCCCCATCTTTCTTTTTCTCTGTCTCAATTTCTGCCTCTCTGAGTCTTTTTCTGATGTGCTTGATATCATTCTGTCTTTGCCCCTCTTCCTGTCCAAATTCTTGTTTCATACTCACAATAAAGAATTATCCCAGCTCCAGTTCCCTGGGGGGCCCTCATCAACATCCCATCCTGTTCTCTTTAGGTATGGGTGCTGAACGGTTTTGCAGGAAGAAACTGAAAGTCTGAAGCCCAGTGCGGGGCTGAGTTCTGTTTAGGGCCAGGCATGAAGTGCTTCGGGAAGGGAAAGGGTAGGACCCCACACAAGCATGTGTACCCCACTTTCCAAATATATGCCAGGCCAAAGGCAGACCGGAACCCCTCCTGCCTTCTGTGTGGCCAGGCAAGCCTGCACAGGCAGAGGCTGAGGCTGCGAGACACCCCCAGGTGTCAGGCAGAATGCCGTCAGTCTATGGAGGGCTCCCGTGGGCTGCCTGCGCTTGCAGTCTACAGGTGGACCTATTTCTATCACACCAGACAGTGCTCAGAAAGAGCCCAGCCCGGAGCCTGGCATACAGCAGGTGCTCAGTAAGTGCATGTCTCCTTTCTGATTGGGGTCAGAGGGAGGTACACAGGGCTTCTGGCCTGCTTGTCAGATAGACATGATGCACCATTCTGGGAGAAATAAACCTTTTTTTCCAAGAACCTTTTGATGGACTTTTCCAGAAAAATTAAGAGAAGATTTTTTTTTTTCTTTTCAGAAATGTTCATTCCCCCAGCTGAAATTTTTCATTTTTCTGACTTTCATATCTGTACCTAAACATAGTAAATGGCTTCCATATTTTAACGTAATCATTACATCTTAATGCATCTTTATGTTCCTAAAGTACCAGTGATTTCATAAAAGACCCTAGAAACAAGACCGTGCATAAATTTGGACCCTCTCACATTTTCCCCTTGGCCTCAATGTTTCTGCCCCACCCCCCACCCCCCACCCACTTATGTCTCTAGACTAGAACCCTGGGAGATCAGGCTGATATGACAGGTACTACAGTCTCCTAAATATGGGAGTAAGAAGGGGATTCTCAGCTAAGACTCAGCCCAGTCAGGTCCCATCTGTCCACCCAGGATGGTCAGGTCCAACCAGGCCCAGCCAGACCGCATCAGATCCAGTTAGGATGATGGAGGCTTCAGCTCTTAGTGTCTTTCCTGGCCCCATAGAGGGATTCTTTCTGGCTTCTTCCCAGATTCCCAGAACAAGGTAAGGAATCAGGGTCAGCAATGGGATCCTAGCTCAGGTCCCTACAGGCATAGAAGGACAATCTGTACTACTCTGCCATTCTCCCCTCCCCTACAAATATTTGGGAACATATCTTTACTGTGTGCCAGGTTTAGGCCATCCTCCAGCTCCTAGGAATGCTTCTTATCTTCTCTGTTGATCTGTTACAAGTGCCTTTTCAAAAATGGATGTATAACTCACCTCTTCCTGGAAGCCTTCCCTGATTAGCTCCATGCATCCATTCAACATGCATTTATGGTGTCTGCCACATGCCCTGGACTATAATGGACAGAGGGAATGCCTTGGTGAACAAGATGGATAAAGTTCCTGCCCCTATGAAGCTTGCATGGGAAATACAGGGAGTAAACAGAAAAACAGGTACCATGGGTGACAAATAGGGGATCTTGCCCTAGCTAGAGGGTCAGGGAAGGGCCCATCTCACTCTCAAAGGAGAAAAATGCTGTCTTGAGAGGGAAGGTCTAGTCCATCTTGGCCACAAACTAGTAGTGTGACCTTGGGCAAGTCACCTGTCTTTGAGCTTATTTTCCTCAACTGTGAAAGAAAGGGTCCCTTTCTGCTCTAGAATTATGTGTTTACTTAAAAGCAAATTTGCTTTCAGACAAGTTTATAAAAAAATTATTTCTTGAGACTTGGGCATTGTAGAAAAATGTGAAATTCCAATTAAGCGTAAAGAAAAAATAATAGAATAATCACAATGAAACAGTCAACCTAACAAAATCATTCCCATTACCCACAGTTCCGCCTCTCAGACAACTGCTCCTGGCATCTTGGAAATCTCAGCTCATGCGGAAGCAGGTAGCAAACAGTCCGCTGAGGTCCCTGGAGGTGTGCCCTCTCCCACTCACCCACCTCCTTTGTCTCTGCTCTGACTCATTGCACACACCGCGGGATGGAGTGGGGGACCCCGGCCAGCCCTGGGGCCCCTCGCCCATGGTTTCTTTGCAAGGGCAGAAGGTGCCTCTGTGGCTGCGAGACTGCTTTGACATCTTGTGCCATATTTGATGGAGAGGCTGCCCTGCCAGAGCATGCTGGGTAGACCCTCTCCAGGCTCAGAGACGCTGTAGCACCGGAGAATGGGCAGCTGGAGCGCCTGGGGCCCTGTCTCTAGCCAGGTCCACTCAACTGGGCGGGTGGGGATGCAGTGCAGCTTGCGGTCAAAAGATGGCAGCACTGCACTACCTCAGGCCCGTGCTGCCGCGGGCAAAAGGAGGGTTCTGCCAGGCAGGTGTATGTGCTAGGGTCTGGTCACCGGGCTGGCCCTTTGTCCTCCAAGGCTCTGGATGGGAACCAAGGCTCTGGATGGGAACCAACGCTTTGGCTGGGCCTCCTGGAAGTCGGCGCTTGAATGGCCTTACCCAGAGCAACAGGCAGATCACTGCATTCCAGAGGCCTTGGGCCCTGACCTCCCCCCACCACTGAATTGCTCCCTAAGCCCCTAAGGTCATTTGCTGTTTCAGTGTGGAACGATCTGGGAGTGGGAGATGAAGACCCTGCCTCATCTTGGGCCAGCCCCTCCTGCATCTTTCCCCAGCAGATCTTCGTTTGTGATACCCGAATGGGCTGGAAGGGGAGAGGAGAGGGGGAAGGGGCAAGGACGGCCAAGATCTCAGGCTGCAGTCTCACTTGCTGGGCTTCCAAGCCAAGTTCCACCACTTGTTTGCTGGGCTACCTCGAGCAAGTGACTTAACATCTCTGAGTTATCTCTTTTTTTTTTTTTTTTTTTTTTTTGAGAAGGAGTCTGGCTTTGTCGCCCGGGCTGGAGTGCAGTGGCCGGATCTCAGCTCACTGCAAGCTCCGCCTTCCGGGTTTACACCATTCTCCTGCCTCAGCCTCCCGAGTAGCTGGGAACACAGACGTCCGCCACCTCGCCCGGCTAGTTTTTTGTATTTTTTAGTAGAGACGGGGTTTCACCGTGTTAGCCAGGATGGTCTCGATCTCCTGACCTTGTGATCCGCCCGTCTCGGCCTCCCAAAGTGCTGGGATTACAGGCGTGAGCCACCGCGCCCGGCCATCATCTCTGAGTTATCTCTAAAAGAGGGTACAATGAAAATATTAGACTTTATTATTAGCTGTTTTATTGGCAACTCTAAAAGACCTAACCTCCCCTAGTATATTAGGTCAATCCAGAAGCATTTCTCTGTGGTCTTATTTTCTAATAGTCCCTGTGCTTGTCCTGTGTCCTCCTCTTAGGACCCCCACCCTCTGCCCATCTCTATTTTGTAATAACTCAGGGATACCTACCATTTATTGGGCATGGACACCGTGCTTGGCACTATGCTTGCCTTCCAAGGAACTCTTTGAGGTACCACCTTTTACAGATGGGGAGCTGGGGCTTGGGAAGATGGAGTTTGTTACTCAAGGCCTCACAGTAGAGCTAGGATCCAACCAGGTGTCCCAGTCCTGATTCTCTTCCTTCAGACCCCTTGGTCCCCACTCTGCCAAGCCAGGCTGTTTTCTCCTCTTCGGATACCAGGCAGGGCCCTGAGCCCCCTACTCTGAGGTTCTGATCCTGCTATAAACCTTGGGTGCTGTTGATACAGCCGCTAAGCTCCAGAGGCAGGTCAGAACGTCGGCTGCCCTTGGATGTGTGCCCTCCGTGTGGGGCAGGAGGGGGATGGAATAACTCGTAGAAGGCTGGTGCCCAGTCCTGCCTGGTGCTCTCCCACCCCCCGGCTAGTGCTGACTTGTTAGGCCGAGGGAGCTGACATCCTAACAGCGCCTGTCAGACTCCAATGAGTTGATGATGTGGAAACTGGTTATTAAGTGTAATAACAGTGGTTTGGTTTTCCCACGGTTCTGCCTGTAAGTGCCTAAGTGACAGCTGGCTTGTGCCAGGGTGCTGCATGCTAAGTGGCCTGAGGATGCGGCACAGGGGAGGGTGCGAGGGGCTCTTCTAAGGTTTTGGTTGGAGGGAGGCCAGGAGGCGCTGTTGCCCGTGCCTCTTCTGTAGGTGAGGCCTTTCAGCCCATATAGGACAATGGGTCCTGGCTTCTTGGCCCAGGCCTGGACTGGATGGAATGTGTGGATTCAGGACGGCAAACTAGGTGGTGATGTGTCCCCAAATCTAACGGGTCCTCATATACACAGTCCCCCTCACTGACCTTGTCCCCTGGACCAACAGTTTAAGAACTGGATTGGAAATCTGGAAACTTGGAGTTTAAACTTTGCCCCTCATTGCTTGTAACCTTAGGCACATGGCTTAACTCTTCCAGTTGCCCAATCTTCACAATGAAGGGTTCGAACAGGGTTAATTTATTCATTTAACTACAAGTGTCAAACCAATGGACAATGGATAGAAACTTTCTGTTAGATGGATAAAGAAAACCTGGTAGATACATACAGTGGAATATTATTTAGCCTTGAAAGAGAGGGAAATCCTGTCATTTGCAACAGCACAATGAACCTGGAGGACATTATGCTAAGTGAAATAAGCCAGTCACATGTATATGACATATTAGAAATTGATTCCATGTATGTGACATATCAGAAATGGTCAAACTAATAGCAGCAAAGAAAACAGTTGGCTGTACCAACAGCACCCAGGGCTTGGAGCAAATTGTCAGGGGCTAGGGGAAGAGGAAAATGGGGAATTGTTATTCCGTGCAAGTTTCAGTTCTGCGGGGTGAATAAGTTCTAGAGATCTGCTATACAACATAGTGCTTATAATTAAGAATCTGATATTGTGCACTTCAGAATTCCTTAAGATCTCATGTTAAATGTTTTTACCACAAAAACCAAACAAACCCAAAAGAACATGAGAAATTTTGGGAGGTGTTGGATATGCCTATTACCTTGATTGTGGTGATGGTCTTATGGGTGTTTGCATATGTCCAACTTCACCAAATTGTACACATTAAATAGGTAGAGTTAGTTGTATATCAACTATACCTCAACAAAGCTGGTAAAAGAAACTTGCTGTTAGACATATTTTGTTTGGCCTACACAGTGCTTTAAATTTAAGTGTCCACATTTAATAATCTAAAATTTCTGATAGAGATCCATACTTCTGACCTTCTTTCAAAACTATAAGAATTGGTAACACTGGGTCTGCATGTCCACGTGGCAACAATTGGCCGCAACCTTTCTCCCCTCACACAGGGTTTATACTTTCTTAACTTGCCACAGTCCCCACCACTCCCTATTGTATCCCCCACACAGGGGCTGAGTGCCAATGGCTATTGACTTACTGCATCTGATCCTCCCCACTCTCTTGCATTCAGTGCCTGGCCCTGCATCGGATATTCACTGAGGGCCCATTTTGTGCATGGCATCATGCTTTTTACATCAGAAATTATGATAAAGAGCTTAGAAGAGGGCACTGGGACCTGGGTATAATGAGATCATAGACATCTCCAACATCATTTTCAGCTGAGAATTCTAGAATTCTGTAATACAAGAAGTCTCTGCCCCCTCTCTCCCTGAACTGTAAAAATGAACATTTTTACTAAGGGTGATCTCCATCTCCATGCTCAGGTTGGGAAGGGAGACTGTTCCCTTCCCCCTGTCCGCATGCCTTCATCCTGACTCTACAAATAATTTAGCCCCCTGGATGTGTGGGTGGGGAGCTCTCATAAGCTAGCCCTGTACTTTCTCTCTCTCTCTGTCTCTGTCTCTGTCTCTCTGTTAGTTTCCTCATCTGGAAAAAACACCATTGGGTTGTTGAAAAATTTGGAGTTTGGGGCTTGAGTTTTCCAGGCTACATACTCTATGACTGACCTTGGACAAGTCATTTCACTTCTGAGTCTCCTCTGCAACATGGGAATAAATACTATCATTCTTGTATAGGAAAATGTGTTCTGGAAACAGGAAAGTACTATACAAATGAACAACCGTTATTAATTTTATACATACAAACAGCAGAAGATATTTCCTCCTCCTCTGTATCAAGGGGATGGCAGAAGAATAAAGTGAAATGATATGCATGTCACTGCCTTGGAAGGGAAATTGTTCCAATTCACAAGGGATTCTTGTATTGTGATTATTAATATAGTTCACCAAATGGTCTTGGCTGGGAGCCTGAAGGTATAGCAGCTGCAGGGACTCGAAGCTCTCCACCACTGTGGCTCCTGCCTGCCTTCTCAAGACAATATCCACATTTTCCCCTTCTCTAGGCTGGCTTTCCTCTGTCCCCCAGAACCCAGCTCTGATAGTCCTTTTCCCATGAGTTCTCCTGGATGAATCCCACTCTTCCTGCACCCTCTACCACCCTTACTTTCTGGGTGCAGATGTCAAGGACTATTGAGTGCCATTCTGGAGGAGTTTTAATGATCACCTCATGATTTTGCTGATGGACATACTATTTTTTTGAGCCCCCATCATGTGCCATGTACTGAATTTGTGTGAAAGAGAGGAATAAGACATATGAAACTCTTGATCTTGGAGATAACAGTGGGGAGGAGACAGAGATAACACACAAGGGAGCAAGTGAGTACAAATGCAGAGATAATTAAGCAGTGGTAAGTTCCATGAAGAAAATAAGAGAGGCGATGTGCTCCAGAGTGCTTGGTGGTGGGGAGTGGTGGTAACAGAGGGTGGTTATCTCTTCTTGGAGGAGCTGACATGTGAGCTGAGATGTGAAAGATGGAAAGGAGCAGCCATGGGGAAACGGAAGGGGATGCATTCCAGGTAGAGGGAATGAGGTTGGCTTGTCCAGGCTTCTTAACCGATGAAGACAGAGCAGGGAAGTGTCTTGCACGAGGCTGTGCAGCTAGTCATCAGCAGCAGAGCAGGACTAAAATCCTGTTCTTTGGGCATCCAGGCCCGTAGTATACTAATGCAACCCTTATTTCTTCTTTGCAAGCCAGGCCTCTATGGAACTCCTCGCCTGTCAGTCAGCTTTCCACACCTTAGCCAGGGTCCTCCCTGTGCCCCCATCCTCCGTCCAGGGTAGCTTCAAGCCTGCTCTTCCCCTGCTCTCCAGAGGTAAATGGTACAAGACAGGAACAGAGAGAAAGCAGAGCGGCTGAGTGGTTTCTGCCATTCACTGCTAAGCACAATAAACCCAGTGGAATCCCAGTCTTAGAATGGCCTCATTTAATTAATGCTAAATGACTGTGGGACCCGTATGGATTTATACATTAGATTCACATTAACACCAAATCGTTTGATCACAAATAACTGTTAAAATAATGAACACAGGCGCTTTACAACTAGATTAGAAAGATGGGACTCAGCCTCCTGCCCAGCCTGGGGGGTCAAAGCTCCCTTCCCAGGATTCTGCCTCCTTTTCCTCCCTCTTGTTTGGTAAGCTGTGATTTCCAAAGGGCATTTATTGAGCTGTCCCCATGCCCAGCGCTGTGTGATGGGGGTGGGATGGGGCACAAACCCCCTTCTGGAGCTTGCAGTGTCGGTGAGGAGGTGAGCTGTACACTTGAAAATGAAGCATATTACTAGAGAAGTATGTTCTGGGAATTTACAAATATCTCATTTAATCCCCTTGATATTGGGAGGTAGGTACTATAATCAAGTCTCAATTGGCAGATGAAAAACCTGTTTGTTACAGATGAGGACTCTGCCCCAGGTCACCCACTTAGAGGAGGCATAACTGGAAACAAAATCTACACTTAGACTCCCGACCCCTTGTTAATTCCACAGCATAGCTTTGCTTCCTAAAACAATGGACTAGAGAGCCTGGTCCTTGCCCTTGGGTAGACTTCAGGCTATTATGGCTGGGGCAGGCGGGTGGAGGAGGAGGGCTTTGAAGGGTGCCTGTAGGAGTGTGGTAGGAGTGTAGGGGGCGGTGGATGGAACTGCTGGGTAGAAAGAGGAAAGGGGGTTTCTTCCCTCCCTCACGCAGCCCCCTCTGTCCCTCTTACTCTCTGTGCTCAAACTTTGTCCCCACAGAGTATCCAAGTCCTTCTTCTGAGTGGCTTCTCTGACACTCCTTCCTGAGAATCGGGTTATTCAGTTCGGCTCACGGGAGAAAGGTGTGCCCCAGCCACAGTGAGCGTGCTGCGTGCGCAGTCTCACGGCCCCGCTGTTTGCTCGGTCACACACGCATCCCGGGCTTCAGCAGGAGCAGGCAGCAGTGGGTGAAGGATGGCGAGCCTCACAGGAAGGAGGCAGGATCAACCCCTCGCCGCGCATTCCCGCATTTCCGGAGAGGGAGGAGTGGAGCCCAGCTGCCCCGCTCATTTCTCTGTCTCCTCCAATCTCTAGAAACCTCACTTCCTACTGTTTCACCTGCCATGATTTTCCCCACAGGGGTCCTCTCTGGACAAGGGATGTTAGGAATGTCCCTGGGAAGGTTTGACAGTGGTCCATAGGAAGCTGTTGGAGCAGACTGGGAATGCTGCACGGTTGGGGGAGGCAGAGCAAAGATTGCCACCCCCTGTCCCTAAGCGCTGGAAATGAGGTCATGGCCTGGAGGACACACAGGCCCGGTCCTGGGGTTTTGAGCTCCAGGAGGGGCTTGATAATCTGTCCAGTTTATTCCTGCCTCTATCCTTTGGCACAAGATTTTCCGTTTTTTGCAGCTCTGTTAGGCTAACTGTTATTTATGCCTTAAGACCCATGTCAGTCACCTCCTCCAAGAAGCCTCCATACTTCACTCTAAAGAATCAATCACTTCTTTTCTGCGTCTTTCTGGCACTTTGCCCAAGCAGAGCACAAATCTTGTATTGCGTTCATACATACCTGCCTTCCCCACCTGCCATTTGGGTGGCTGTGTGTTGCTGCTCACCCAGATGGAGAGGAAGGACATCTCTTCTGGAGTCTCTCTGACCAGAGGCCAGCTCTGGCAAAGCCCAGACATTACCATTTGGGTGAAAAGATGCTGGGAAAGAAGAAAAACTGGGGACTAGGAAGATTTTTCCATTCAGTAACTCATGAACTGTTAGGGTGTGTGTGTGTGTGTGTGTGTGTGTGTGTGTGTGTGTCTTGGACTCAGAAAGCCCTGGGGGCCTCCAAGGGGCATTGGGTTGGCATTTCCATGGGTTCATAGTCTGGGCTTTGTCCTCTTGGCTGGGCTGACCTGCCTGGCCACCTGCCAAATCCAGCTGCCTCCAGCAGGTGCCAGAAGAGCTGAGAGGACCGGGCCAGTTGGCAGGCGAGAGGTGACCCTGTTTAACCATCCACAGCTTGAACAAATGGGTACAATATTTTTGGTTCCTTTTCCCTTAGCTGGGGCATAAATCAACTCTCTGGAGTGGGATCAGATCAATGTTTTGTAATTGGATTCCAAAAATGGAGATGAACCCCGGGGAGCCTGAGGACTGACCACCTTCATAGGAGCTTGGCCCTGGTGGACCTGAGAGTGACGTGACCACCACAAGTGACCGTGCTGCCTCCAGCACAGTGCGGCTTGTTTCAGTGTGCCTCTGCTTAGCTTATTCTGGAACTTAGGCTGAACATTTTAGAATTGATTCCCTAGGAAACAGGACCATTGTAGGATGAGACTAGATTATGGAGGGTCTGGAATGCCAGGGTACAGTTTAGATTCACTTAAGGCAAATAAATACCTGACATGCGTATCACGATTGTCCTCTTTCTTGCTGCTATAGGCTGCATGTTTATGTCCCCTCACTCTTCCTATGTTGAAATCCTAACCTTCAAGGTGATGGTGGGGTGGGGACTTTGGGAGGCGATTAGGTCGGGATTAGTGCCCTTAGAAAAGAGGCCCTGGAGAACTTCCTTGCCCCTTCCACCATGTGAGGTCACAGCAAGAAAGCATTGTCTGTGAACTGTGAAGTGAGTCCTCACCTGACACTAAATCTACAAGTGCTGTGTCTAGGACTTCCCAGCCTCCAGAACTGTGGGAAATAACCATTGCTTAGGTCATCTAGTAGTCTGTATTATTTTGTTATAGCAGTTACGTAGTTTGTTTTGAGACAGGGTCTCACTCTGTTGCCTAGGCTGGAGTGCAGTGGTACAATCTCAGCTCACTGCACCCTCTACCTCCCAGGTTCAAGCAATTCTCCTGCCTCAACTTCCTGAGTAGCTGGGAGTATAGGTGTGTACCACCACACCCAGCTAATTTTTATATTTTTAGTAGAGAGAGGGTTTCACCATGTTGGCCAGGCTGGTCTTGAACTCCTGACCTCAAGTAATCCACCTGCCTCAGCCTCCCAAAGTGCTGGGATTACAGGTGTGAGTCACCGTACATGGTCGATACCTTTGTACAGTAAATCTGTACTTGTCCTCAGAGACCTATTTCAACTCAGGGCTTGAGCTAGTTGTTATAACTGCCTGGAGTTGGCATTCAAAGGAAACCTCTGGGTCCAGGTTTCTCACATTCTTATAAGGAAACTGAGGGCTGGGCGTGGTGGCTCACGCCTGTAATCCCAGCACTTTGGGAGGCCAAGGTGGGTGGACCATGAGGTCAGGAGATCAAGACCATGGTGAAACCCCATCTCTACTAAAAATACAAAAAAAAAAAAAAAAAAATTAGCCGGGCGTGGTGGCGGGCGCCTGTAGTCCCAGCTACTCGGGAGGCTGAGGCAGAAGAATGGCGTGAACCTGGGAGGCAGAGGTTGCAGTGAGCCGAGATCACAACACTGCACTCCAGCCTGGGTGACAGAGCGAGACTCCATCTCAAAAAAAAAAAAAGTAAGGTGGAGGGAGTTCCGTGTCCACCCCAGGGCCATCCTTAATTTAGTAGGCAGATGGGACACTAGTAAATCCTTGGACAGGGGAGGGCCATGATGGAAGCAAGAAGAAGAATTTGGCAACATGGAGCCACGTGTGCTGAAGGGAAAAGTGGGAAGCTGGGGGCAGGCTGGGACTAGGCTGAGGCAGGGATAGTGTAAAGAAGCATCACTGTCAGGGACTGATCTTGAATTTACAAGATCCTGAGGGTGATGATTCCTTACACTTTGCCCCCTAGGTGCCGTACTTGTCTCACCCTAGTCCTGGCCCTGGCTGAAAGACCAGTTAGATGCTAACTTTTGCTGAATTCAGGCATCAGACGGAGCAGCGACAGCAGAAGCACAGGAAACTGGTCAGAGCTGACAGGAATTGTGTAGGAAGAGCCATCAGGACTTGATGACATACTAGCCATCAAGGATAAGAGTAAGGGTCAACTTTGAGCCATGAGGTGACCGTGAGGATGGTGACGCCCTGACAGGAACAAGGTTAAGGCTTATCACTGGGTTGTGATTTTGGCTTTTGGTTGAGGGTGCAATATTGGCCTATTCTTTTACTTTTTCATTAAATGTTTTTAAATTGGAGTCTAACATATGTATAGGAAAGTGTACAGATTGTACAATTGCACATTTCTGATTTCCAGAAGGTAAACTGAGTCACATAACTTCTATCCAGATGCAAAAACAAAACACTAGAATCTCCCATTGTGTCCCTTCTAGTCACTACCCCACCTTCCAAGGGTAACTTCTGTCCTGACTTTTAACATCATAAATTAGTTCTGTACTTTGTATAAATAGAATCTTACAGTATATAAGGCCAGGCACAATGGCTCAGGCCTGTAATCCCAGCACTTTGGGAGGCTGAGGCAGGAGGATGGCTCAAGCCCAGGAGTTTGAGAGCAGCCTGAGCAACATGATGAAACTTTGTCTCTACAAAATAATGATAATAAAAAAAAATAGCTGGACATGTTGGGAAATCCCTGTAGTCCCAGCTACTTGGGAGGCTGAGGTGGGAGGATTGTTTGAGCCTGAGGAGGTAGAGGTTGCAGTGAGCCGAGATTGAGCCACTGCATTCCAGTTGGGTAACAGAGTGAGACCCTGCCCTGCCCCTCCCCTCCCCGCCCCCCAAAAAGAGAAAAGAGTATCTGACAGTATATATTCTTTTGCATCTGGCATATTTCACTCAGTGTTTGTGAGATTCATTCATATTCTTGTAATTGTAGATTGTTCATTCTCTTTGCTGTATAACATTTTATTGTGTGAAAAACTACCATGTAGCTACTCATTCAACTATTGATAGGTCTTTGAGTAATTTCCAGTTTGGGGCTATTATGAATAGTGCTGCTCTGAAGGTTATTGTCCTTTTGGGTTTTTGGTTTTTTTTTTTTTTTTTTTTTTGAGACAGGGTCTTGCTTTGTCACCCAGGCTGGAGTGCAGTGGCGTGATCTCGGCTCACTACAACCTCTGCCTCCCAGGTTCAAGCGATCCTCCCACCTCAGTCCCCTGAGTAGGTGGGACCATAGGCACTCCCCATCATGCCCAGATAATTTTTGTATTTTTTAGTAGAGACGAGGTTTCGTCATGTTGCCCAGGCTAGTCTTCAACTCCTAGCTCAAGCAATCCACCAGCCTTGGCATCCCAAAGTGCTGAGATTACAGGTGTGAGCCACTGTGCCTGTCCTGTCCTTTTGTAACAACATGTCTACATTTCAGTTGAGTATATGTATAGAAATGGAATTGCTGGGTCCTGGGAATGTGTGTGCCCAGCTTTAGCATGTGCTGTGCTGGCTGACTTCTGAGTGTCATGAGGTATATTAGAGCTGGACATCCAAGGAGGAGAGGCCAAGCTGGGCTTAGGGGCACAAGAGCTTCACCGTGGGAAGGATATCTATAAAGGACAAAGAGGGAGCGGGCAGGAGAAGGCAGCGACAGCCTCAGACCTCAACACTGGTCTGACCCTGAGAAAGGACAAAGGAAGGAAGGAGAATGGGATAGGAAGAATCTCAGGCCCAGTGCAGGTCTCAGAAGGTGTTGGCCAGGCTGATGGGTAGCATCAAGAAAAAGTTGCCACTAGAAGAGGCCTGAACTAGTACCAACTGTGCTTAGTCCTTGGCTGAGAGCAGCCTGAGGGAAGCATGGCCTTAGCACTAATGTCGTGGTGGATCCAGAAGAATGATAACCACACTCCCTGCAGCAGGAGATCTCAGCTGTTCATGTGCATGACTGCTATGTGAGAACTGTGAACTCTGTGGGTGATTGACAGAGTACAATGTAGTGCGAGGGTCTGAAATTTTGAATCAACCAGGCTGGGCTCAAGTCTCAGATCAATCATTTGTTAGCTGTGTGATCTCCACTGGTTGCCTAACCCTTCTGAGCCTCAGTCTCCAAGTCAGTATAATGGAATTAATAATGACTAACTCATGGTCATAAGAATCAAATGAAATAGTACAACTAAAGCACTCAATGTATAATAATCAATAAACAGTAGGACTTCATTATTCACATTTACTGAGCACCTTATTTCACTGAGTTCTTTGCTCAAATGTCACCTGTTTTAAGGAACAGTTCTAGGCTTGGAGGATGCTGCAGTGAGCAAAACTGAATGTACATTCTAGTAGAGGAAGATAGACAAAGCAAAATCTAAAATGTTTTGGAGAATTATAACTGTGATGGAGAAAAACCAGGAAAGAGGGAAGGTTCTATCCTGTGTTACTAGAGTGATTAATGAAGACTCCTTAAAAAGGTGACATCTGAGAAGAGAACTCAATGAAATAAGAGACCAAGCCATTCAGATGAATGGAGTGTGCATTCCAGGCAGAGGAAACTGCAAGTGCCAAAGCCCTGGGGTCAAAGCATGCTTGGCCTGTTAGAGGAACAGCGCAGAGGCTGGTGGGCTGCAGCAGAGAGAGGGAAGGAGAGGGTGGCTGGAGATGAAGTTGGAGCTGTAGTGGGACCAGGAATTGCAGACTCTTGTGGGTTAGAGTATAGACATTGGATTTACACTGAGCAGCAGGAGAAGTCGGTGTAGCTTATGTAGGGTTTCCATTTCTACACATTCTTCTAACACTTGTGTTATCTGACTTAATTTTTCCTGCCAATGTTATGGCCATAAAGTAGGATTTCCTTGTTTTAATTTGGATTTCTCTTATGAAGTGAGGCCAAATAGCTCTTACAAAAGTTTTGTTCATTTGAGTTTCTGCTTCCATGAATTCCCTATTCATCTCCTTTGACTACTTTTCTGTAGGATTTCCTGTCTTGTTGATTTGTGTTTCTTGCATGTTGTATATCGTAATCTTTAATGATTTTAGACTTTGAAATTTTTTCTATCAGTTGTCACTTGTTTGTTAATTTTGTCCATAGTATCTGTAATAGGTTAAATAGTGTCTCCCAAGAATTCATGTCCACCTGGAACCTCGGAATGTGACCTTATTTGTAAATAGGGTCCTTGCAAATGTAACTAGTTAAGGATCTCAAGATGATGTCCTCCTAGATGTAGGGTGGGCCCTAAATCCCATGACTGGTGTCCATATAAGAGGAGGAGAGAACACACAGAGACACACAAGAAGGCCATGTGAAGATGGTGGCAGAGATTAAAGTTATGATGCCATAAGCCAGGGAATGCCTGGGGCCCTCAGAAGCTGAAAGAGGCAAGGAAGGATTCCTTCTTAAATGCTTCAGGGGAAGCATGGCCTGCTGACACCTCGATTTCAATCTTCTAGCCTCCAGAACTGTGAGAGGATACATTTCTGTCATTCTAAGCCACCCAGTTTGTGGTACTTTGGTATGGCAGCCCTAAGAAATGAATATAGACTTTGTTACTGCGAAGTGAGTGCTGCTATAATACATACTTTTGAATTTCCTGATAGAAAAAGCCTAGTAGCATTGAAGAAGAGACTGTTGCTAGAAATATGGATGTTAAAAGCCATTGTAGTGAAGGCTTAGATGGAAGTGATGAGAATGGTTGAGAAAGCTTCTATCATCTTAGAGAATATATATAATCATATATATAGAAAGAATGTTGCTAGAAATAGGAACATTAAAGGTACTTCTGGTGAGACAGTAGAAGGAAATGAGGAACATGTTATTGGAAACTGAGCAAAGGTGATTCTTACAAGGTATCAGATAACTTGGCTGATTTATGTTCTGCTGCTGGGCGAAAAGCAGAATTCAACTTGGATATTTAGCTGAGGAGATTTCTAAGCAAAATGTGGAGGGTGCAGCCTGGTTTCTCCTTATTGTTTATAGTGAAGTGTAAGAGGAAAGAGATAAATTGAGGAAGGAATTGTTAAGCATAAAGGAACTAGTACTTAATGATTTGGGAGGTTCTTGGTTTCTCTGTTGAGAAAGCACACTGTGGAGAGAGCTCCAAGGCAGTGGCTGTACAACATTTTGCAAAGAGATTAGGTATGAGACTCATGATTCCAATCAGCCATCACAGTAGAAGCCAGGAATAGAGGTGGGGTTAATTAGGAAGTATCTATGGATAATGCTTCTGTCTAATGACGTGTATCCCCTTGGCATACACAGGAGACCCACAAAATTTTTCAGAATATTATACCAATAGGAACACGGCCAGGCTGGACTGACAGAGACTATGAAATGAAGAAAAGCTGTCAGACTTCTGGGATTCTATAGGCAGGAAACTAGTTGATAGAGCTGCTCAGCTGTAAACATGTGCTACTGTTAAAGGAAAAGGATGAATGACTGAGGACAGACCCACAGATGTGGAGGTAGAGGCCGGAGATGCAGGCACAGAGAACATAGAGGATTATTCTCAGAGCTTGAACCTATTGACATTTTTTGCTGCTGGGTTTTGAACTTGGCTGGGAATGGTGACCCCTTTATTTCTTTCAATTCCTCCCTTTTGGGATGGGAATATCCATGCCATGCCTGTCCACCATTGTATTTTGGAAGCAGAAAACTTATTTTCTAGTTTCACAGGTCCACAGATGGAAGGGAACTTTTTCCCCAGGATGGATCATATTCAGAGTCTCACCCATACCTGATTTAGATAATTTGAGTTATGAGATTTGAGACTCGTTCAGTTGATAATATTTAAATGCCATTTTAGACTTGGAATTGCTGTTGGATTGGGTTAAGAATTTTGTGAATGTTGGGATGAGGTGCATGTATTTTGCACATGGAAAGGATGTAAATTTTGAGGGGTCAGAGGGCTGATTGTAGTGGGCTGAGTGCCATCTCCCAATAACTTATGTTCACTTGGAACCACAGAATGTGGCCTTATTTGGAAATATGGTTTTGCAGATGTGATTTTAAAGGATTCTAATATAGTTTGGATGTTTGTCCCCTCCAAATCTCATGTCAAAATGTGATCCCTAATTTTGGAGGTATGGCCTGATGGGGGAGGTGTTTGGGTCACGGGGGAAGATCCCTCGCAAATGGCTTAGTGCCCTTCCTGAGGTAATGAGTGAGTTCTTGCTCTTAGTTCATGTGAGAGCTGGTTGTTTAAAAGAGCCTGGCATCTTCTTGCTCTTGCTCTGGCCATGTAACACACCTGTTCACCCTTCACCTTCTGCCATGATTGTAAGCGCCCTGAGGCCTCACCAGAAGCTGAGCAGATGCTGGTGTCATGCTTATATAGCCTGCAGAATGATGAGCCAGATAAACCTCTTTTCCTTATAAATTACCCACTCTTGGTATTTCTTAATAGCAATGCAAAATGGACCAAACCATATTCATAACATGGTGATATGGTTTGGCTGTGTCCCCACCCAAATCTCATCTTGAATTTTAGCTCCCATAATTCCCACATGTAGTGGGAGGGACACAGTGGGAGATAATTGAATCATGGGGGCAGTTTACCCATACTGTTCTTGTGGCAGTGAGTAAGTCTTACAAGATCTGATGGTTTTATAAGGGGAAACCCCTTTCACTTGGTTCTCATTTCTCTCTTGCCTGCTACCATGTAAGACATGCCTTTTGGCTTCCACCGTGATTGTGAGGCCTCCCCAACCACATGGAACTGTGAGTCCATTAAACCTCTTTTTCTTTATAAATTACCCATCTTGGGTATATCTTTATCAGCGGCATGAAAACAGACTAATACACATGGATCCCAAGATGAAATCAGCTAGACCCTAAATCCAATCCTGGTATCCTTATAGGAAGAGAAGAGGACAGAAAGAAAAGAAGGCCATATAAAGGCGAAGGCAGAAATTGAAGTTATGCTGTCTGTTAGGGTTTGAATGTCTCCCCACGGGGTATTTTCAAGTCCTAACCCCTGGTACCTTTGAATGTGACTTTACTTGGAAATGTAGATGGTCTTTGTAGATGTAATCAAGTTAAAATGTGGTCTTTAAGGTGGGCCCTAATCCAATATGACTGATGTCCTTAAAGAGGAACAGAGGTACAGGGAGAAGAGGGCCATGCGGTGATGCGGTGATGGAGGCAGAGACGGCAATAATGAAGCTACAAACCAAGCAAAGCCAAGGGTCAGCAGCAGACACCAAAGGCTGGAAGAGGCAAGGAAGGGTTCCTCCTTAGAGGTTTCTGAGATAGCCTGGTGGCTGGCAGCAAATACCAGAGGCTGGAAGAAGTGAGGAAGGTGAGGCAGGATTCCTCCTTAGAGGTTTCTGAGACAGGCTGGTGGTTGGTGGCAAACACTGGAGGCTAGAAGAGGTGAGGAAAGGTTCCTCCTTACAGGTTTCTGAGACAGCCTGGTCCTGCTGGCACCTGGATTTCAGAATTCTAGCCTCCAGAACTGTGAGACCATAAGTTTCTGCTCTTTTAAGCCACCAGTTTGTGGTACTTTGTTACAAAAGCCCTAGAAAACGAATACAGCATCCTTTCAATTAATAGAAATCTTTATTTTTGATATAGTCAAATTAATCAATTTTTATCTATGGTTTTGGCTATTTTTGTTTTGTTTGTGAAGTCCATCCCTGCCCAAGAACATGATGAGAGCTTTATTCATTTTCATTCAATTAGGTATAGCATTTTACTTTCAGTTTTATGTCTTTAATCTATCTGGAATTCACTTTTACGGTATGAGGTGGAGATTTAATACTTTTTTTTGGTGAACCCTCAACAAAATAAATTATCCTTCCTCTACTAATTTGTGACATCTTAATCATACGTCAAATTCCTACATATACACAGGTCTATTTATATATTTTAAGTTCTGTTCCATTGGATTTATATGTCTGTTCTTGAGTTAATACCAAACTTTATAAAATCATATAGTTCTTCAGTATGTTTTAATATCTGATATAGCAAATCATCATAGTTTGTGCTTTTTAAGAAATTGCTTTAGCTATTTGTGAACTTTGAAACTTCATTTTTCTATATGTTAATTTTGGAATCAATTATCAACTTAGAGATGAGTAAAATTTCGTTGAATTATGTGCAGATTTACAATTGGCTTGACCAAATTTAGGATCTAAATCTATACCTACCTGTCAATCTAGATTGATAGAAATATAGATATACAATTTTGACAAGACTATCTCACAAGCGGGTTATGTTCATCCTTCAAGAGGAATATAATGGCAATGTCTGATTGGCTCTCCTTTAATGATTTTAGTAGCCATTGATGATCAATGTCTAGATCAATTATTAGGAGTTGCAAAAAGGTGATTTTAATTTAATGTACTTTTATTATTGATTTTATTGATTTCTACCCCTTCTTTTCTGTGATCTTTTTTCAAATTCCTAAGTCAAATACTTAGCTCCTTTCTCCCCATCATTGCTGTTTTTTAAATATATGTAACTATAGTTAAAGCCATTAATTTTCCTTAAGTCTTGCTTTAGCTGTATCCCACGTATTTTGACATGTGGTGTTTTTACTGTCATTCAGTACTAAGTATTTTGTAATTTTCCCTATTATTTCCTCTTTAACACAAGTGTTATTAAGTAGCTTGGTTTTTCAGTTTTTCTACCTCTAGTATTAATAAAAACCTGTCTTTTTGTTATTGATTCCCATTTTTATTACAGTGTTCAGAAATAGTTGAATAATCCTTTGTAACCTAGTTCATGGAGGATTTTTTTGAATGTTTCGGGTGAGTTAAAAAATAACATACTCTTCATGTCTTAAGTCTAGTCCTTTATTACATTTCAGTTTAAGGTTATTAGTAGTATTGCTTAAATCTTCTATTTTGGCTCATTTTTGTCTCCTTGATCTGTTAGTCACTGAGAGGGGTATGCTAAATTCCTTAACTATGGTTTTTTATGTATCTCTTTCCCCCCATAATACTGTCAGCTGTTGCTTTATAGTCTTTGAGGCCATATTATTATTAAACACATAAATATTCATGATCCTTGTATCTGCCTGATCTATAGTTCTTTTACAGTTTATGACATCCTTCTTTGTCCCTTGTAGTTTTCTTCTTGGCCTGGAATTCTACCTGGCCTGATAACAAAATTGTAGTTTGATTTTTGCAAGGAATATCTTTTTCTTTTTGCACTAGTAAAGTTTGAATTTAGTTTCAGTCAAGAAAACCCAAATATCAATTCCCCAAATAAGGTGGAAGTTATTTCATAGAAGTCCAGAAGAAACCTAGCATTCGTGCAGCTTTAACATGACTGATAGAAGTTTCTTAATGAAATACAGGCAGGCATGAGCTGTTGTGGTGGCCCCATAAAAGTCCTTAGGGATCCAGGGTCCTTCCACCTTATCTTTCCATAATCTCAAGGTTATGTCTCTTGTCCTCATGATTTAGGGAGAAGGAAGGAAGAAGGGGAGGTAGAAGGGCATGTCCCATTTAAGAACAGTACCTGAAAGTTTAATAAAGTCATTACTGGCTGGGCATGGTGGCTCACGCCTGTAATCCCAGCACTTTGGGAGGCCGAGGCAGGTGGATCACCTGAGGTCAGGAGTTCGAGATCAGCCTGGCCAACTTGGTGAAACCCCGTCTCTACTAAAAATACAAAAATTAGCCAGGCATAGTGGCGGGCGCCTGTAATCCCAGCTGCTCAAGAGGCTGAGGCAGGAGAATGTTGTGAACCCGGGAGGTGGAGCTTGCAGTGAGCCGAGATCTCGCCACTGCACTCCAGCCTGGGTGACAGAGCGAGACTCCGTCTCAAAAAAAGTAAAAAATAAAAAATAAAAAAATAAAAAATAAAAATAAAGTCATTATCACTTCCATTGTTTAGAACTTAAGTCATAGGCCACTCCTAGCTGCAAAGAAGGATGGGAAATGTAATGTTTATTCTAGGAAGCCATGTGCCCAGCTAAAAGTTGTGTTCTATGGAAGAAGGGAAGAATGAGAATGTTAATAATTGACAATTATCCATCTCTGCCATATCATCCCTTTATTTTTCAACTTTCCTGTAGATTTGTTTTTTTATTGAAATTTTTATTAATGTAACTGTAGATTCACATGCATTATAAGAAATGATATGGGGAGATCCCATGTACACTTGAACCAGTTTCCCCAGTAGCAACATTGTTGCAAAACTCTAATATAATATCACAATCAAAATGCTGACATTGAGACAACACATCAATCTTATTCCTTACCCAGATTTCCTCACAGTAATATGTGTGTGTGTGTATGTGCACATTTAGGTGTTTTGTTTGTTTGTTTGTTTGTTTTTGAGACAGAGTTTCACTCTGTTGCCCAGGCTGGAGTGCAGTGTTGCAATTTTGGGTCTCTGCAACCTCCGCCTCCCAGGTTCAAGGGATTCTCGTGCCTCAGCCTCCTGAGTAGCTGAGATTACAGGCACTCGCCACTATTTTCGTATTTTTAGTAGAGACGGGGTTTCAACCATGCTGGTCTCTAACTCCTGACCTCAAGTGATCTGCCTACCTCAGCCTCCCAACACATTTAGTTCTTTATGATTTTGTCACATGTATAAGTTTGTGTATCCCACAACAGTCAAGACTTCGAATATTTCCATTACCACAAGGATCCTGTTCTCCTGTGGCCACGCCCACTTTCTTTTTTTAAACTTTTTTCTTTTTGAGATGGAGTCTTGCTCTGTCGCCAGGCTGGAGTGTGGTGGCGACATCTTGACTCACTGCAACCTCTGCTCCCAGGTACAAGTGATTCTCCTGCTTTAGCCTCCTGAGTAGCTGGGACTTACAGGTGTGCACCACCACACCCAGCTGATTTTTGTGTTTTTATTTATTTATTTATTTATTTATTTATTTATTAGTAGAGGTGGGGTTTCACCATATTGGCCAGGATGGTCTTGATCTCTTGATCTCGTGACCTGCCTGCCTTGGCCTCCCAAAGTGCTCGGATTACAGGCGTAAGCCGTCGCACCTGGCCGTCACACTTTCGTCCTCCCTCCCCAACCATCCCTAACCTGGGCATCCACTAGTCTGTCATTTAAAAAATATTATAACAATGGGATTGGATAGTGTGTAACATTTTGAGACTGACTTTTTCCACTCAGTGTCATTCCCTGGAGATTTATTCAAGTTGTTGTGTGTATCAGTTGTTTATTCTTTCTTATTACTGAGTAGTACTCCATGGTACGAATGTACTGTTGTTTAACCATTCACCTGTTGAAGGATATCTGGGTTGATTCTAGGTTTCGGCTACTATGATTAATGCTTTTGTGAACATCTGTGTACAAGCTCTTGTGGTGAATAGAAATTTCCATTTCTCTGGGATTATACCCCAAGAGTGTAATTGCTGGGTTGTATAGCAATTATACATTTAGTTTTATCAGAAACTGTTTTACAAAGTGGCTGTACTATTTTACATTCCCACTGGCAATGCATGAGTAACCCACTTCTCCACATCCTCGTTAGCATTTGGTGTTGTCTTTGTTTTCTCTTTTTAATCATTGAGAGGTATATGGTGATATCTCATTGTGGTTTAAATTGGCATTTCCCTGGTAGCTAATGATGTGGAACGTCTTTTCCTGGGCTTATTTATCATCTGCCTGTCCTCTTTGGTGAAGTGTTTGTGCATGTTGTTTGCCCATTTACTTTTTAAAAAAAACTGTTCGAGAGTTCTTTATATGTTCTAGATACTAGTCCTTTGTTGGATTGTGGTTTGCAAATATTTCTCCTGACCTGTAGCTTATCTTTTCGTACTCTTCACTTATGTTTTCACACAGCAAAAGTTTTTAGTTTTTATGAAGTACAATTTATGACATTTTCCTTTTAGGGACTGTGCTTTAGATGTCAAAACTAAGAACTCTTTACCCAGCCCTAGAATTAGAAGATGTGCTCCTTTTTCTTTTTTAACCTAAAAGTTTTATAGTTTTACACTTACATTCTTGATCTGTTTTTAATTTTCTTTCTTTCCTTTTTTTTGGCGGGGGGCGGGGGGTGGTGGAGATGGAGTCTTGCTCTGTTGCCCAGGCTGGAGTGCAGTAGTGTGATCTTGGCTCACTGCAACCTCTGCCTCCTGGGTTCACACCATTCTCCTGCCTCAGCCTCCTGAGTAGCTGGGACTACAGGTGTATGCCACCACACCTGGCTAATTTTGTATTTTTATTAGAGACAGAGTTTCACCATGTTGGTCAGGCTGGTCTCGAACTCCTGACCTCAAGTGATCCACCTGCCTTGCCCTCCCAAAGTGCTGGGATTACAGGCATGAGCCACCGTGCCTGGCCTCTTGAGTTAATTTTTGTATGATCAAGGTTCATTTTTGACTTGGAGATGTCCAGTTGCTCCAGCATCATTTGTTGAGACGGCTGTTCCTCCTCCATTGAATTTTCACCTTTGTCAAAAATCAGGTGAGCATATTTGTGTATGTTTATTTCTGGGATCTCTATTCTTTTTCATTGATCTATGTCTTTATTCTTATGCCAATACTACATTGTCTTGATTACTATGGCTATATTTGTATACAAATCCTTAATATCAGATAGTGATTTCTCCTACTTTGTTCTTCTTTGTCATAATTATTTCAGCTATTGAAGGGCCTGTACCTTTCTGTATAATTTTTATAATAGACTTGTCTATTGTGATGATTAATTTCTACATCTCAAATTGACTGGGCCATGGGATGCCCACATATTTGGTTAAAAATAATTCTGGATATGTCTGTGAGGGTTTTTCTGGATGAAATTGACTTTTGAGTCACTAGGCTGATTGTCTTCACCAGTATGGGTGGACGTCTGATCCACCGAGAGCCTGAATAGAACAAAAAAGCTAAGTGAGGGAGAATTTGCCCTCTATGGCCGACTGTCTTCAAGCTGGGACATCAGTCTTTCCCTGCCTTCAGATTCAGACTTGGATTCAGATTGCAACTTATATTATCAGCTTTCCCGATTCTCAGGCCTTCAGATTCAAACTGGAATTTATAGCACTGGCTCTCATTCTCAGGCCTTTGGACTAGGACTGGAACAATGCTGTTGGCTCTCCTGGGTCTCCAGCTTGCTGACTGCAGATCTTGGTACTTCTCAGCATCCATAATCATATGAGCCAATTCTTTATAATAAATATCTGGTTTATTATAACTAGAGATTATATTAGCTCTGTTGCTCTGGAGAATTTTAATTAATACATCTATATTTAGAAAAACCTTGATGAGATTTTGATAGGAATTGCATTAAGCTTATAGATCAATTTTGGAAGAATTGACATCTTTACTATGTTGCAGCTCCCAACCCATGAACACCGTATATCTCTCCAGTTATTTAGATCATCTTTGATTTATTTCATCAGCATTTTGTAATTCTCAGCATACAGATTCTATACATAAGCTTACATAATTATTTCATTTTCTTTGGAGTGATTATAAATGGTATTGTGCTTTTAATTTGTTTCTGCATATTTGTTAGTATATAGAAATATGATTGATTTTGTGAGTTTTATCTTTTTATTTTTTTGGAGACAGAATTTCTCTCTTGTCACCCAGGCTGGAGTGCAATGGTTTGATCTCGGCTCACTGCAACCTCTGCCTCCCGGGTTCAAGCAATTCGCCTGCCTCAGCCTCCCAAGTAGCTGGGATTACAGGTGCTTGCCACCATGCCCAGCTAATTTTTGAATTTTTAGTAGGGATGGGGTTTCACTATGTTGGCCAGGCTGGTCTTGAACTCCTGACTTCAGGTGATCTGCCTGCCTCAGCCTTCCAAAGTGCTGGGATTACAGACATGAGCCACCGTGCCTAACCGTGTGTTTTATCTTTTATCAGTTTTGCTGAACTCACTTATTAGTTGTAGAAATTTTTCTTTTGTAGATACCTTGGGATTTTCTACATAAACAATCATGTCTTCTGTAAATAGAGATAGAAGTTTTATTTCTTCCATTTAAATCTGTGTGCCATTTTTTTTTCTCTTGCCTAATTGCAATGGTTAGAATTTCCAGTATTATGTTGAGTAAGCATGATGATAGTGGACATCTTTGTCTTGTTTTGCTCTTAGGGGAAAAGCATTCAGTCATTCTCCATTAAGGATGGTGTCAGCTGTAGGTGTTTTGCAGATGCTTGTTATCAAGTTGAGTAATTGCCCTCTACTTCTAACTTGCTGAGCGTTTTTATATTAAATGGGTGTTGGATTTTGTTGAATGCTTTTTCAGCATCAATTGATGTGATCAGATGCTTTTTTCTTTTAGCTTATTAATATGGTGGACTACACTGGTTGATTTTTGCATGTTGGACTAGCCTTATATGGCTAGAATAAATCCCATTAAGTCATGATATATAATTCATTATATACATTGCTGAATTCAGTTTGCTATTTTGTTGAGGATTTTTTCAACAAATTTCATGAGAGATACTGGTCTGAAGTTTTCTTTTTTTGTACCATCTTTATTTAGTTATGTTATAGGATAATACTAGCCTCATAAAAATGAGTTGGGAAATTTTTCCTTCTCTTCTGTTTTTGGAAGAGGTTGCATAAAAGAAGTGTTAATTATTTCTTAAATGTTTGAATAAATTTTCCAAATTTTGGGTGTTTGAATATCAGATGATGTTATGATTTTTTGTTTCAATCATTGAATATGACATGAAGCTCATGAAGAAAAGAATAGTCTTTTTGTATGTACTAATATTTCTGTCCTTTTGATGGTTCTTTCTTCCTGATGCTCCAAGATTCTTTTATCATTTCCTTTCCATTGAAAGACCTTCTTCAGTAAATATCTAAGTGTAGGTCTGGGGTCTGGTAGCAACAAATTATTTTAGTTTTCCTTTGTCTCAGAATGTCTTCATTTCACCTTCATTTCTGAAGGATACTTTCACTGGATATAGAATTTGCAGTTGATAGTTCGTTTCTTTCAGCACTTCAAAAATGTCGTGCTGCATTCTTCTAGCCTCCAGGATTTCACACGAAAAATCCACTGTAATTTGGAATTGGTTTTCTCCTATTGGTAATGCATTGCTTCTCTCTGGCTGCTTTCAAGATTTTTTCTTTGTCTTTGATTTTCATAAGTTTAATTGTGATGTTTCTTGACATGGATTTCTTTGTGTTTATCCTGTTTTGGCCTTGCTTGGATTCTTGAATCTGTAGGTTTGTGTCCTTGACCACATTTGAAGAGATTTTAGTGTTATTTCTTTGAATGCCTTTCCAGCTTCACTCTCCTCCTTCTCCTATTCTGCAACTCTGATGATGTGAATATTAGATCTTTTGTTGCTGTCTCCCAGATTCCTGAGGTTCTGTTCATTTTTATTTTCTGTCTGTTTTCTCTGTGTCATTTAGATTGGATGGGTGATATTTACTTACCTGTCCTCACGTCCACTGATTTTATCTTCTGTTATCTCCACTCTATTTATTGTTGAGCTCATCCAAGGAGTTTTTTAAAAATCCTGTTCTTATGTTTTTTAAAACCTCAGTGTTATAGTCTGTATTATTATATTTTTAAGTTCTATAATGTCCATTGGTTCTTTTAATATATTTATACATATCTATGAATACATTTATTGTAAAGCTTCAGTCTTGGCTAAGAGTCTCTATTTTTCATTTGTTTCAAGAAAATTTGAGGCTGGGCACAGTGGTTTACACCTGTAATCCCAGCACTTTGAGAGGCCAAAGCGGGCAGATCACCTGAGGTCAGGAGTTTGAGACCAACCTGACTAACATGGTGAAACCCCATCTCTACTAAAAACCCAAAAATTAGCCAAGTGTGATGGTGCATGCCTATAATTCCGACTACTCAGGAGGCTGAGGCAGGAGAATCACTTGAACCCATGAGGTGGAGGTTGTAGTGAGCTGAGATCATGCCATTGCACTCTAGCCTGGGTGACAGAGGGAGACTCTGTCTAAAAAAAAAAAAAAAAAAAAAAAAAAAAAGTAATGGATTGTTGAAGCACTTACAAAAATTGTTTTGTCAGGAAATCAACTCAAGATGGATCAAAGACTTAAACATAAGAACTAGGACCATAAAAATCCTAGAAGAAAACCTGGGCAATACCATTCAGGACATAGGCATGGACAAAGACTTCATGTCTAAAACACAAAAAGCAATGGCAACAAAAGCCAAAATTGACAAATGGGGTCTAATTAAACTATCTTTTGCACAGCAAAAGAAACTATCATCAGCAAGAAACTATCAAAAGATAGTTTCTTTTGCACAGCAAAAGAAACTACCATCAGAGTGAACAGGCAACCTATAGAAGGGGAGAAAATTGTTGCAATCTACCCATCTGAGAAAGGGCTAATACCCAGAATCTACAAAGAACTTAAACAAATTTACAAGAAAAAAGCAAACAACCCCATCAAAAAATGGGCAAATTATATGAATAGACACTTCTCAAAAGACATTTATGCAGCCAACAGACATATAAAAAATGCTCGTCATCACTGGTCATTAGAGGAATACAAATTAAAACCACAATGAGATACCATCTCATGCCAGTTAGAATGGTGGTCATTAAAAAGTCAGGAAACAACAGATGCTGCAGAGGTTGTGGAAGAATAGAAACGCTTTTACACTGCTGGTGGGACTGTAAACTAGTTCAATCATTGTGAAAGACAGTGTGGCGATTCCTCAAGGATCTAGAACCAGAAATACCATTTGACCTCACAATCCCATTACTGGACATTTACCCAAAGAATTATAAATCACTCTATGATAAAGACACATGCACACGTATGTTTACTGCAGCACTATTCACAATAGCAAAGACTTGGAACCAACCCAAATATCCATCAATGATAGACTGGATTAAGAAAATGTGGCACATATACACCGTGGAATACTATGCAACCATAAAAAAGGATGAGTTCATGTCCTTTGCAGGCACATGGAGGAAGCTGGAAGCCATCATTCTCAGCAAACTATCACAAGATCAGAAAACCAAACACCACATCTTCTCACTCATAAGTGGGAGTTGAACAGTAAGAACACATGGACACAGGGAGGGGAACATCACACACCAGGACCTGTTGGGGGTGGGGGGCTAGGGGAGGGATAGCATTAGGAGAAATACCTAATGTAGGTGACGGGTTGATGGGTGCAGCAAACCACCATGGCACGTGTATGCCTATGTAACAAACCTGCACGTTCTGCACATGTAACCCAGAACTTAAAGTATAATAATAATTTAAAAAAATGTTTTGTCAGATATTCCCAACATCTGATTCATCTCAGGGTTGGTATTGTGGATTGCCTTTTGTCATTTGAGTTATGATTTTTCTTGATATGAAGGGTAATTTTTAAATAATTGTAACCTGGAATTATAGAAGACTCAGGGTCTTATTTAAACTTTTTCATTTTAGCAGGTGGTCACTCTGTTTAGGTTTCTCACACAGGCCTTGGTCTCTGTCTGTGGGTGATTATTCCAATGGCAGGTGGATTTTCAGCACTTTCCTAGTGTTGTTTTGGTCCATTTGGTTTATCTGGTGCTGCTGGGGATTCTGCTGGTCCCTGCTCATGCTGCCTGAGGGGTAGAAGGAGTTTTGCAGGGCTGGGTCACAGGAGGGCTCTCCCGAGAGAAGGGGAGCCTCAGGTCTAGGAGGGAAGGAGAGTGCTTTCCCAGGGGTGTGTCTGTGCCACCCATCAATCACAAATTGGTGCTGAGCTTACCTGTTGTTGTCAGAGGAATTCTGTTTGATGTTGGGGAGGAATGAGCCTACTTCCCTTTTTTGCTAGGTTGGGATTTGGGAAATGGTGGGTCTGATAACCTTCTCTTAGTTGGGGAACATGAGATACGTTGCTACTTGTGATCTCCAGTCCTAGGTCATAGACCCATTTGCCTTCTCACCCCCTTTCAGAGTTTTCTTTTGGTTGCTTCTGGCATCATTTCCAAAGTTTATAGTTACATTTGGTGGGGACAAGGAAGGAAACGGTTCTACATCATGTTCTCCAGACTGAAGTCTGGATTTTGTTTTAAATAGGACTCTTACAGAAAATATATTGCTGGGTTTTGCTTTTTAAGATAATTAAATATACATATGATTTCCCATCTTTGTTATAATTTTGATTTATTTTAGTACTCCTTTCTGTCATCTTATTTCATGTCTCATAATTTTTTACCCATTCTCTTTTATGACTTTCATTAATTAAAGTCTGTTTTCTTTTTCTGGTTTCAAGGATATTCCATCGTCCCCACAGGAGGATGACACAAATCCTGCCTATTTTCCTGGGACTTGCAGCACTTCCCTATGGGTTGATGATACTTTCCTACCCCAGTAATGTCATGCATGGCCTAAGACTTGCTTGGCGAGTGGAATATGAATCAAAAAGATCTGTCCATGACATCTGAGTAGCCTTAAGTACCATCATGTGGTTCCTGCATTGCGCTTGTCCCTCTGCCATCAGACTGAGACAAGGCCTGTTCCTTTAATCCGGTCCTAGAATGAGAAGATACATGAGACACTCTGGCAGTGGCTGGCCTGCAGCCAACATCTGAATGAGAAGTAAACCTTTGCCATTGCAAGCCACTGAGATAGGGCAGCTTGTTACTGTAGCATGACTTCACAAAAGCTGACTGGTCAAAGTAATTCATTCTGTTTTTATTTTTTCTGGTGGCTGCCCTAGGAAGACCTCTAATTATATTTATTTTTCTTTATTAAGTTCTGAAGTAACTTTCTCCACCTGAATAAGGCAGAGACCTGTTGCCTTCATGGTGACTCTCACCTTGTCCCACCATGTTAGATTTGTTTAAAATCTTAGTTCTAGATTGTTGTGGATGCACTTTTGTTTTTGGTGCTTACATTTTTCTGGTTTACCTATATATTTTCCAGCACAATCCTTAATTTATTGATCTTGCCAGAGTACTTCCTCCAAGACTTTTTCATAGAGAGTATTTTGAGATTTCATCTGCCTGATACTAACCATTATTTTTGGACTTATTTTTAAAATGTAAGTTACTTGGATTAAAAAATCCTAGGTTTAAAGTTTTTTGCCTTGCAACACTGAAAATATTACTCTATTTCCTTTTTTTTTGTGTGTGTGTTCAGGATCACTGTTGAAAAGTCTGATGAAGATTTGCCGCTTGTTCATATGTAGTTTATCTGCTTTTTTGGGGGCAGGACAGAGTCTCACTGTGTTGCCCAGGCTGATCTTGAACTCCTGGGCTCAAGTGATCTTCCTGCATTAGCTTTCCAAAGTGCTAGGATTATAGGCATGAGCCGCCATGCTTGGTGAATCTGCTATTCCTTTTGGAAGTATTTAAAAATGTTACTTTTGCTTTTGATCTTAAGTTATTTAATAATATAGTTTAAAAAATTCATCCTGTTTGGTACATTTAAACATTTTCAGTCTGAGCCCTTTCAACTTTCTCTCAAGGATGCACTGCCCATCGCTGAGATGTTGTCACTCATTATTCATTAAAATATTTCCTTCCCTCTGTTCATTTTTCTCTCCTTCTAGGACTCTTACTAAACACATACTGATATTTTTACTTCTATGCATCATATCTCAACTGTTCTATTTTACAACTCTTATTCCTCTTAAAAGACTGTTTAGCATCAACCTCATCTTCCACTTTACCTGTTTGTTCTTTAGCTGTGTCTATTCTGCTATTTAATCCATCTGCAGAATTCTTTATTCCAACAGAGATGTTTTCCACACTGGAATTTCCAATTGCTGCTTCTTTATAACTGCATGTTCCCACTGCAGGCCACCAATATCCTCCCTTATCTCTGATAATAACTATTATAAAATTATTTTAAATTCTTGTTCTGTTTAGTTTTTTACTTCCTTTTTTTGCTATAGTTTCTTAGGTTTTTTTTTTTTTTTTAAGTACGAATTGTCCTCCTCAGTTCATTATTTCCCCCGTGCATGCATGTTTCCCAGAGTTGTCTGCCACTTTGGCTGTTGCAGATACTAAAGGGCATTAAATGGATCCTGGGTCCTTGCTTGTGCCTCTCCAGGTGACTTTAGAGAATATGGGGTGGGATGGAGTGGTTAAATACACCTCAGTGTGCAGAACTGTGTAGTGTCCAGTCATTGACCATGAACCACTGTCATCCTCTTCCCCCTGCTAGGTGACCCTAGCCCCCAGGGGCACTGCCTTTGGTTTTAATCGTAGTCTTTATGGTGTGTGTGTGTGTGTGTGTGTGTGTGTGTGTTGGGTTGGAGGGAGCACTCAAGTTCTGACTTGCCTGCTGTACCTATTGTCAACTTCTCCCTCTACCTGGGCTTCTCCCTCTACCTGGGCTCCAGTACCACCTGGCTGTGACTCTACTGACTTGGCCTACTTGGGGCTTGAGCTGCTGTTTTCTGCCCTGTGGTGATAATATGCTGAGCAGAGGTCTCCTTCCCAAGGTGATGTGGTTTCTACTGCAGCCATTTCTACCCATTCTCATGTCCTTGCTTTCACATTCTTGCCTGCACTTCTTTCTCTTGCTTCTGCAGTGACCACAAGGCTGGGCAAGGGGAGGGAGCTGCTGGCCCCTGACGTTCACTCCCTTTCTGCAGATGGGAAGTTGGCCTCTGACTTTGCGCTCCATCCCTGCTCAGCTGTGATTTTCAAGGGCTCCTTTGTCTCAAGTGGGATCTCCTTTCATGGGTGTGGGCAAAATCTTGGTGTGGACACACTCTGAATCCAGAGCGCCCCAAGTGGAAGAGTGGGGGTAGCTGGAGCAGGAAGGGGGCCTGTGTATTGTTGCCAGGCTAGGGCATCCCTGAGGACCAGCATAAACGCTGCGAGCATAAGCCATCCTCCCCTTCACATGTCCAGTCACTCAGCCCTGAGGGGAGTGGGACTCTGGACACCCCCTGCTTTTCTACACTGGTGGGTGAGGCATGGGAGAAAGTGGATCTGAGGAGGGCAGGGGGCTGAGGAGACAGGTGCAGCTTCAGAGCTGGACCCACTTGACCCCTACCCCCACTTCTGCTTTACACTCAATTTGGACAGGGTCATGGAGGCAGCCTTAGTGATGCTGGGGAGGTGAGAGGGCAGCAAGGAGCCTCCAAGACCCCAAAGGCAGGTGACACACACAACGGGGTGGTTCTGTACATTCATTTCATTTATCTACTCACTGATAGGCTTGTTTGATCAATCTTTATTGAATGCCCACTAGGCACTGTTTTCAATTCAGGGATACTGCCATGAAGGGATCTCGGCAAGACCCTGCCCAGTGGAACCGGCAGTCTGTGAGGGGGTTGGGGGGTCCTGCAGTGCTGGGGGACCGAGGAGCAGTATCCTATTCCTCAAGGAGAGGCTAGTGAGAATCTTGATGGGGTGCTGAAGGTCCTGGGAAGGGAGACGCCTTGAACTGTTTTATAAGGGCACGGTGTATGTCTGACCTGTTTGTCCGCACCTCACTGTATGACAGCTGTTCAGACATGGAACCCTGGCTGGCCGACCAAACCCTGAGGCAGAAGTACCTTAGCCCCGACTGAGAGAGCAGGAAGCTGTAGGCTTGGTGGGCACATGGAGGCGCCAGATCTCATCAGCACCTCCCCACCCTGGTCTGCCTCTGCCCAGGAACTAGACAGCACAGAGCCTTCAAAGAAGGGCATCAGCGGTTCCAACCTGGAGAGGAGGGGGCCCCAAGGAGGCAGAGCCTGACCCCCAGCCCTACTCCTCATGAGACCAGAGGGTCTGTGTGGGTTCTAGCCCTACCCAGATACTTCTCAGGCAGGGAGCCTCTGTGTGTCCTTGGAAAGTCTTTTAACCTCTTTCACCCTCAGTTTTCTCCTTGAGCCTCAAACGAGATGATCCCTGTGTGATGCCCCATCCCTGAGATTCCCAAGTACAGTGAGAGACCCCCATTCCCATTCCTTCCCCCTCCCCTCCCCATGTTGGAGCCCCAGATGAAGCTGTATCACACTTTGGGGTGACAAATGATGGGCAGTGCAGTGTGAAGCCTCAGCTTTTCCATGCACCCTTCCTGTTGTTGATTTGCAGCTTGGAGTGGGTTGGCTGCCAAGTCAAGTAATCAGGAAGTAATCACCTGGTATCAGATGAATCCCCAGAGCTGGCAGCCAGGGCTGGAAAACCCCATTCCCGTGCCGTCTGCACCGTTCACAACCAGCAAAATAATCGTGTAAAGCAGGCTTGGATCAAACCCAGCCTGACATGGTGCAGTGTAAGAAGAGCTGGCACCCTAGTCTGATGTGGTTATTAGTGTCTTGCTTGGGGGCAAAGTTGCCCAGAGTGCCCAGCGTGCTGCGATTCACTTGCCCGTACAGATCCAGCGCCGTTCCTGAACCTGCGGGGACATCTCTGTCCTGCTTCCTTGCCCAGCAACCCCTGGTTTCCCTCTGGTTCTCCCCCATTGCCTGCTCCGCTGCCTCTTGCCTTCTCCCGTCTGTCCATCGTTGCTGAAATTCTCTCAAAGTGCTGATTTTATTGAGTACGACAAGTGGCAGTTCATTAAAAAGTGGGAGCAGATGGGGAACGGATTGTGGAAGAAGATTAATGATGCACACAGACCACTAAATAGGGCCAGGTTTGGGAGTAAACACAATCACTCCGGCTCCCTCCGAGTGGGTAATCCTGCTCTGTCAGATCCGTTCTCGTTAGCTTGCTAACGTTGCAGGGCCCAGGAGAGTTAAGGAGAAGCACGCTAGCCTGCTCCGGTGGAGGGGTTGTGCTCTGGGCCAGGATGGGGTAGGGAAGGGGTACAGAGAAGTTCCGTGAAGCAGAGTAGCAGCGCCCTTGGGGTTAAGGGGCCTGTCTGTGTATCTGTTATGAGAGTTGGGGGGGAACTGGCCATCTCTTTTAATGGCTCTGTCAGACCTGTACCTGGGCATAGGAGTTGGTATATCCCACAAGGTGGGGTTTTCTTGTGAATGCCTAATATTTGCCTGACTCCACCTAGAGATTCAGGGAACAGAGGCCTATCACTACCCCTCCTGTGAAAATCCTTCTCGTCCTCAGTTGTCCACCAGCTTGGCATGGAAATCTGGTCCAAGGCATCAGAGCCTTGGTTGCAGGAAGGAAACCTCCCAGAGAGGCAAAGGTGAGCTGCCTACCAAGAATCCTGTACTTAGAGTCCAAAAATTCCTTCTAGAGATTATGCTGTCTAGACACTTGCCTGGGTGGTTTGGGACAGAACAATATGTCACCATTCTATTCCAGGATGGGGGGATGTAGTTACAGAGAGAGGACAACACTTCCTTTGAATGGCCTCCTGGAGCTCGTGCATTAATATAATAGACACTTTTTGAGTACATATTATCTGATAAACCAGGGATGGCAATTAGCTGATATCTGTTTCACTGTCCTTCCACGCTTTCCCATGGCAGACATCACAAATTGATTGCAACGTTCTTTTCCATACAGCCAAGAGGAGTCCTCAGGATCCTTCTCAACTCAGCATTTAATAAGAATGAGAATTGAAGAAGGGTCACCTTCATGACACACATTTGTACACAAGGAAAACACTTGCTAGAAGATGTTCAACCTCTGGACCCCTCATCCTTTGCTGGAGGTGAGGGTGGGGAGAGGAGATTGGGAACAGCCACTCAGGTCTTGCCTTCCCTGTCTCCAGCTCTCGCCACAAGGATGGCACGTGGAGTATGGCCAAGACCAGAAGCTGAGCTGGGAAAGCCTGCTTGATGTCCTGGGACAGGAGAATTTGTCTCACCTCCTGTCTTTTCAGCCAGGGGAGCCCCTGCAGTGTTCTTCAGGGAAGGCTTCCTGGAGGTAGTGTGGGGATGTCTGACCTTAACCTCCTATCCTGTGCACCCATCAGTGACTCTGGGCCCAGGGTCCCATTTGCCAGGTCTCTTCCTCTTGCCGGGTGTCTGCTGATGTGCAGTGTCAGCCTGTGCCACTCTTCACTCCTCCACGCATGTGATAGACAGAGCCTGTTCTCTTCCCCTTTCACCCCTGGCTCAGGGGTTCTGGTCTCCAAATCCTCTTTCCCATCCCCTCATTCCCCTCACCCTCTGGAGCCGGGGGTTATCTCCAAAGCTTGACTCCAATACACTGGGAGGTGGGATTCCTGGCTGTTGGAGGAGCAGGGTCCTCAGCAGCAGACATCTTTCTCTGGTTTTAGAACCAGGCTTCATCTTTACCCCAAAACCTCCTCTTTTCGGACTTCCTGAATTTTGCTCCTGGACTATTTATTGGCTCAGGCTCCTGTACTCGGTCTCAGAATTATCTCTGATTCCCTGTGCTAGAGACTACTAGCTGCTCTCCAATACCCATCCCTCCTTTCTCCTTAGTAACAAATCCTGAATGTACTCAGGACGTGGCGGGTCCATCCGAAAGACTACATTTCCCACCCTCCCTTGCAGCCAGTGCTGGCCATGTGCCTAAATTCTGGTCAGTGAGATGTAAGAGGGAGTGTTCTGAGAGAAAATGTGAGGGTTCCTTAATTGGAGCTGTCTCAGAGGGAGACTTTTGCCTCCTGCCCCCTTTCTTCCTCCTCCTGCCTAAGATGTAGAAATGATGGCAGGAGCTCCAGCAACTGTCTTGGTCCATGAAGTGACCTTGGGAATGGAAGCCATACACTGGGGTGATAGGACAGAAAGTAAAAGAACCAGGGTCCATGTTAAGTCTGGACCCATCATATCAGTCCTGGCCTGGCTTTCTCCAGACTTTTTAGGCATGAGACGCGATCTTGGGTTTCTGTTACATTCAACCATACCTAATCCCAGCTGATATGCTCCTCTTTCTGCTTCGTGCACCCCTGTCTAGAGAGTAGTAAAGCCCAGCGAGCTCTTTCTCCAATACACCTAGTGCACTCTCCTGGCCATTCTCTCAGTTTTGATCATGTCATTACCCAAATCAAATACCTTTCCTAGAGCCCCATTATCTTCTAAATATCAAGTTACTTCCCCTGGCAACCAAGACCTTTCATCACTGGGTCTCAGCTTATCTTCCCAGTCGTATCTCCTGCATCCTGTAGCTCAGCCAAGTGGATTTCTACCATCCCAGACACCCCTGCTTTTCTACCTCTCCTCCTTCGCTCTGTTCCCCAGCTTGGGTGCCTACTTCCTCAGTCTTGTCTACAAAATTCTACCCATAGTTCAAGGCTTATCTTAAAGTTTCTTTTTCATGAAGCCTTCCCAGAGCCTCTGGGCCAGGAGTGATAGTTCTCCCCTCTGAACTCCCATAGTAAATTATTTCTAGCTCTCAGGATCTACCTGACATTATTGTCTATGTGGTTGTTTTGATGTTTTACCAGACTGGAGTCCCTGTAGGCTGAGTTGAGTCTTGTTCATTTCCATATTCCCCAGACAGCCTGGCCCCGGGCCCACAAGCGGTAGATCTTTGGTAAATATTGGCTAACCAAAGTGATACTTACTTCCTATCTCTGGTCTCTGTCATGGGCAGGGCCCATGCCGCTATGCAGAAGTCCCTTCCTGAGTTGGTGGGGCTGGCCCAACTCCAGCTGCCACTCTCCTCTGCTCACCCTTCACTGTCACCAGGTGCCTGTTTATCACTGGCTGCCAGGAAGGGGGTGGGGGAGTAGGACCTGGACCGGCAGACAGACAGGTACTGCTGCCAGGGAAAACAGAGATGTCAGGTTAGCGTCAGGGAGCTGGGCTGCTCATTAGATCTGGTAGCTTCTGTCACAGGCTTGTTCCCCTGCGGTGACACGGCTCACCTCTCCCGACCTGGGCCCCACGTGCACATGCCGCCCCTGCCCCGTCTCTTGACAGCACTGACCTATCTGGTCGCTTCTTTCACTCACTAAGCCAAAGGCCACTGAGCATCAGGACTGTCTCCATGGAATACAAGGCCATTTGTCTTTTAGGAGGGATGGCTCCTCCCTGGTGGACAGCTTGTAGCTTTTTGTCACTCTGTGGCTGCAGTTGCAGTTGGAGGAGCCAGGGGAGAGATTACTGGCTTGTGCCAACCTTGGCCCTGGATTCCAGGGGTTTGGACCCCCTCGTGTTTGCAGCAATGAGTTATACCTAAGTGAAGTTTCAATTAAAACAATAAATCATTATCAGGATAAAGAGTAGTGGGGCCACAGGGGATTGAATCCAAGTTTGAATATGATAGGCCTATAAATTACAGCAGTGAACAAAGCTGCTCATCAGGGCTGTGGGGACTAATGATCGTGCACATGGACAGGGGTTTGCGTGGCCACGGTTGGAGGCTAGAACTTTTCTACTCTAAGAGTGCAGTAATATAGCAGTTAAAGCACAGCCTTTGAAGTAGAACTGTCAGGGTTCAAATACCTGCTGGGCTAAGCAATAACTGTACTTGGGCTTCCTTAACTTTTCTGGATTTCTGTTGTCTTATCTGTAAAATGAGCATTCCTAGATTTCTCGTGCAGATTGTATAACACAGGTAAAGACCTTAGCAGAGTTTCCAGCACATGGCAAATGCTTAATAAGCTGTGATTACCCACTGGAATGTAAGCTCCCAGAAGACAGGGATCTCATCCATACTGACCTTCTCACCATCCCCAGTACAACAAGCTGGGCCTACCACCTGGGAGAGTCAATTACTAGTTATGAGATGAATAAATGTGCATCTGGAGTGTCAGCTTTGCAAGGAATGGGCGATGTTTCTTTTTTTTTTTCTTGTCTCCTATCTCCCTTAATATCTGCTACAGCACATTCATACAATGGATGCTTCATAATTAGTGATAAATTTAAGTACAAAGTATCCTTGCAATTTTGGAAGGTATCTTATCTATAATAAAGAGTGACAAAAAGATATCAACCAAATGCTGCCCCATGAGGATTTCTTGATCTTCCCAAGTTTCTTCTAGGTCTACGGCTAAGTCACCAGATGGTATCATGGGAAGGGTCCAGGACTGGATATTGGGAGATCTGGGTCCTATTCCCAGATCTTTAATTGTTTTACCATTTGGCCCTGGGCAAGCTGCTCCCAACTCTGAGCCTCGGTTTCCACACCTGTAATGGGAGGGGGTTCGTCTGGATACTTTCCCAGGTTTCTTTCAGTTTCAGCCTATGGGATTCTCATTTTAAGCTGCCAGGCTCCCGTCAGACCTAACTCTGGGCCATGTATGTTTCTGTTCGTGCTTTCGCTGGAACAGTGACCCAGGAGTGTCCTTTTACTTTGTGTCTCTCAGGGACAAACCAACTGTGCAGGTTGGAGAGGCGCTATGGAGGCGGGACCTGGCTCCTCCTGAGCTGGATCTGGGGAAGAGAGCTGCCATGGCAGGGCTGAAGGGGCACTGTTGGTGGTGACAGTGGGTTGTAGTGAGGGTCTCATGTTTCTAAACCACTCAGACCTGACCCCTGGGGCACCAGGGTAGGAAATCCACAGCCAGACCTGTTGGCCCCTCCTTACTCCCAGTGCTAGGGCACAGAGGGTGCATGTGTATAGTGGAAGGCAGGGGGAAGAAATCAAGAGCCAGCATTGTCATCGTGTTTGCCCCAGCCATCAGGACTGTTTTCTGTGCAGAAGTCTCATTGGAAAGTATCTAGGCTGGGCCCATTGAAAATCCCTCCTCTGTAACAACATGGCCCAACATACTATTCATGTTGCATGCTTTCCTTCAGCCAGCTCCGACCTTACCCTGTCGCTGGAGTCTGCAAACCCAAGGACACGTTCTTTGTGGAGTCCAGGGTTTTGCTGCCTGTGAATTCTACAGAAAGGATGTCTTATTTTCTCAAGTCTCATGGAATCACCTGTCCTAACTCAGTTATGCATACCAGAGGATGGGTGTGTGGCTGCATCTCAACCCTCCCAGTTCCTAGAGATTTTGTGTGCCATGTGATGGAGCAGCTGCGAGCCTGGATGGGGCAGGGAGTGACAGAGAGCACCCTGAATGTCCAGGATCAAGCTGCGGCTCTGCTGTGTGACTTTGGGCAAGTGACCTGCTCCCTAAGCCTCTGTTTTATAATTGATAAAATAGGCATAGTGATAGATGCTTTGTAGTGTCCTCTTAAGAGCAGATGAGATAATGAGGATGAAGAGGATGTTGCAAGCTGTAAAGTGCTGGGCATGCGTTAGAGGTGGCATGGGGCTGACGTAAATTAGGGTCCTGCCTCCTGGGGATGGACAGCCCCCTTTGGAGAGATCAGCTCATTCCCACAGAGCTTACTGTCCCCCAGGCAGATCGTTCCCCACCCCTAGAGCTCTCTGTTACAGTTTAATCCACCTAATTGAAAGACTGCTGGATCAGGCAAGGAATTTATCAAAGGGAAGGAGAGAAGAGACTGGTGCCATTTGGCTCCCTGCACATTTGTCCTTTCAAATCCTTATAGATAATTCCATTTCTGCATTAGGATCAAGACTGGGAATTTGGATGAGAAGGAGAGGGAGGAACAGGAGAAGGAAAAGGCGGGGAGGAAGGGATGGATGTTAGAGACTAGCAGAAGCTTATCAAGGCTTATGAGTGTGCTGGTTTGGGGCTGTCTTGGGTAGAGGGGCAGTGACAATGCAGGAAGAAGTGGGGGTGTAAGCAGGAAGCCTGCAGGGCATTGCTCAGCCCATATGGGACCTTGCTGAGAAGGCAAGTGGGGGTAACGCCGGGCAATTGCAGCTCCTCTGCCTCCCAGAGATGAGGAGGCTCAAACTGCCCTGGAGCCAGCTTTCGGAGATGCTACTTCCTGCACAGAAGTCAGTGTAACCCTAGGCACCTGCTATGTTCTTCTATGTATGTGCCTCCCTCAAATTTATAAGTGTCATATGTTGATACTTAAGCCCCAGTGTGATGGTATCAATAGGCAAGGTCTTTGAGAGGCAATGAGGTCATGAGGGTCCCACCCTCATGAATGGATGAGTGCATTTATAAAAGAGGCCTGACGGAGTTTGTTCATCCATTTCCCTTGCCACTTCTGCCACATAAAGACACAGCAAGAAGGCACCATTTCTCAGGACTGAATCTACTGGTGTCTTGATCTTGGACTTCTCAGCCTCCAGAACTATGAGCAATACATTTCTGTTGTGTATGTGTGAATGACCCAGTGTAAGGCATTTTATTATAGCAGCAGGAAGGGACTAAGACTCTGCCATATTCATGGGGGAAGAGAAAGGCATGGTGGCAGAGGCCTGACAAGACATTCCTCTAGAAGGGCCCAGCCTCACATAGTGAATGAAGAGTGTCTGCCTTCACTGGGAAAGGAGTGAGGGGTATGGGCATTGGGAAAGGAACAGGATGAGGGGAAATGGCAGGGAGGGAAAAGGTGGGGTCATACCACAATATGGTGGATGCTATTCGTAAAGTGGAAAATTCCATCCCCAAGCAATCCCAAGATAAGGTTATTTTTATATTTTATGATGGAAAAAACTGTAACTTGGAGAAATTTAGTACAAGCAAGTGGGGGTAGGCTGAGCCTTCGAGAGTGGGAGATGAGCGGGCCCAGCACAGACAGGACTGGGGCAGTCAGGGGCAGGGTGGGTGGAGTAGGACAGAGAGACAGTGGGGCTGGATGGGAAATTCTGGGAGGCTGGACTCATGTGTCCATGCATCCGTTATGCATCTGGAGGAACAGGCATGTAGGAAACAGGGAACAGCACTTTTCCTAGGGATCTTGCAGTCCAGGGAGAAAGGCAGATTGCACTCTGATAAACAGAATGTAGCATGTGAGTTAGCACTGGAGGGGGATGCACGAGTACGCACTGGGGGAATCCCAGGGGAAACTATTGATTAGTTTCCTGATGAGGGGTCAGGGCCAGGAAAGGTTTCACAGAGGAGGTGGCACTGCTCCTATTGAGAATGAAGAAATTGGTTCTCAGGGTGTTGATACAGGTCAATGATTTTCTAGGAGGAAGGAGTAACTGCCCTGTGATTCAATATATTATCACATATTCTCATAACAGCCAAGTCTTTATCCTTCCCACTTCACAGGGAAGTACTGAGGTTTAAATGATGTAACGTGGTTTGTGTCTCCCACTGGGAGGACTCCGTTTGAATGGGTCCTCTTGCAGGGGCATTGGTGCCCTCTAAGGGACTGTGGCAAACAAGAAAAGCATCAGCACCTTGGACAGGGCCCAGGGGCTGGGGAAGGTCCAAGTCTCAGGTAAGACGTTGGAATCCAGGGTGATAGTCAGTGAAGCTCCTTTCCAAAACCCAGGGCCCCTGGAGTACACCATTATTTGTAAGATGATATAATTTGAGGTGCAAATGAACTTGAGCTGACAGACCACTGGGCTGATCCGTGACTGCTGTATTTGGAGACAGGTCTATAGCACAGGGGATTAATGTGCTACTATGTATGTGTGTGGGGTTGGGGGACTGCATTTTGTCCCTGTGCTCCCAAAGTTGTATTACCTTTGAGGGGCTGGGACAAGCTTAAGAGACCCTGTAACATGCAAATATATTAGCTAAGAGGAGATGTAGCACAGGTCAGCATGTTTTGATGGAGGGTTGATGAAAGGTCTGCATAAAGGGCCACTGTCCAGGGGGAGTGGGCTGGGGGGTGTTCCAGAGTAAGGGGCCCCATGGCATCCAAGGAACAGCAAGAAGGGGCCAAGAGTGGGTGAGGGTGGAGGGCTCACTGAAGACACACATGATAATGTTGCTTCCATGATCTGTGCCACAGGTCAGGGTGGAATGGAAATCTTGGTCAATGAATTCTCCATTCCTGAAAAATTTATAAATGAGAAAGGTCACACAAAGACACATACATCCGAGGAGACCCCAGGAGAGAGGAATGAATGCACAGCTACATACATATCACTAACTGCACAGGAATGAATGAAAGGCCTGTTTGCACTGTTATCTGCACATGTGCTGTTGACCAGACATCACAAGGTGGCATCTGAAGCTTGAGAATGATGATGATGGTGAGGATGATGAGGATGCTGGTTTTCAGCTTGCTGAGTCTTCTGTACTCTCATTTAATACCTCCCAAAATCATGTTAAGTAGAAAATATTCTTTCCATTTCTCAAGTGAGAAAACAGAAGCGCAGTGTAGATTAAACAACTTACCCCAGGTCATACTGTAAAGTAGGACCAGAGCTACTGCTTGAAGACCCCAGGTCTTCCAATTTCAGGTCAAGAGCTACTTTTACTGTACCTCAGAAAGAGCCAAGAATCTCAACAACTCCTGCTTCTATGGCCCAGAACCGCTTCTGCAGGTCATGTGGAGAGTCTGCCAATGCATTTGGGAGGGTTCCTCTAAAGGCACAGACATTGGAGAAGGACACACCTGGGTTTGAATTTTGGCCCCTCCTCTCAACGCTGTGTGATCTTGAGTAAACTAGTCAGCTTCTCTGAGCCTATATTTCATCAGCTGCAAAATAGGGATAGCAAAATTGATACTGCAAATTGTATAGAATAAAAGAGAAAATGACATATGAATGAGAGTGCATAGAGTTACAGAGAATTCTATTTACTCTAAATGTCCAGAATATGCCCCATTCCAGTGGGAAGAGATTGACCTGGCAGTGGAGTGTCCTTCTTTGGAGGAATGCCACTGGAGGGGAAGTGGCAAGGGGAATTTGGTAGGGCTTTCCTGACGTGGGAGCCCGACCTCTTTCTGACCCAGGGGACCTCAACCCTGGAGATGCAAAGCAGGGCCTTATGGAGACATCCCATCTGGGCCGAGGCAAACTCCCACAGGCAGCAGCCAGGGCCTTCAGGAGGCAGTCTGATGAGGTTTTGTGCCTAGAACCCCAGGGTGGGGGAAGAGCCCCTCCCCGCCCTCCAGGTTCTACTTGGGGCTCTGCCTGCAGTTCCCTGTTGTCAGCAGGCAAGACATGGGGCAGCCGTGTGGGCACCGGTGCGTGCGAGGTGATTGCCCCTTTAATGTTTAATGTGCTGAAAAACCATTAGACCCCGAAATGGACAAGTTCTCAGTTGGTAACTTTAATTATTGTTAAGACTCGGTCACGCCTGCTTATTAGCAATTATGCATGGCGTCTCCCAGGGCGCTCTGGGCCGTCTTCCCCTTCTTCCTTCTCCTGGGGATGGCAGTTTACAGACCACTGCCTTCAGGAGGCTGGAAAGGCAGTGCCAAGCACACAGGTGGTTCCCATCACTTCCCTCTGTAGCTTGGGTTTGCTTAGGGCCAAAGAGGACCATCAGCATCTTCTGAGAGGAGAGGAGAGAGAAAGACCTTCCCACGCAAATTAGGAGGGTCAGAGGGATCATTGGATAGCACGATGCCCTTCACAAAGTATTTTGCTTCCATTATGTCATTCCTTCTATCACCCCATTTTTTAAAAGACATTCTTGCCCTGTTGCCCAAGCTGGAGTGCAGTGGTATGATCTCAGCTCACTGCAATCTCTGCCCCCAGGTTTGAGCAATTTTCCTGCTTCAGCCTCCTGAATAGCTGGGATTACAGGTGCCTGCCACCATGCCTAGCACATTTTTATATTTTTAGTAGAGATTAGGTGTTTCACTATGTTGCCAGGCTGGTCTCAAACTCTTGAGCTCAAGTGATCCACCCACCTTGGCCTCCCAAAGTGCTGGGATTACAGGCATGATCCATTATACCTAGCCAACACCACCTCAATTTTATAGATAAGGAGACCGAGCCTTAGAAGCTTAAATCATAGCAGTCACCTCTTAGAGGGGCTGCCTGGCCTACACCCTGTTCTTGCACAACTGGCCACCAAAGCCTTGGGTCTAACTACCATGAAAATCCTATGTGATTTCAAATCCTCACCTGCCCTCGCTCTATTTTCGTAGCTCCCTGGACCAGGGATGGAGCTGGCCAGAGCTGGCCACTCAGAGGCTCTTTCCTGGAAATAGGGAGTTGGGACACTGTGAATTGGATGGTAGACCTGTGAAAGGATGTAGAAAAAGGAACACATCTGAGATCAATGCACAGAGGAAGAAAAAGAGAGGTTAGGGAATGGGGAAGGGTAGAGAGAAAGAGACAGAGAGAGAATGTGAAGGCCCAGAAAGACACAGAAAGCAGCCTTGGATCCCAACTCTCCACTCCCTTGTAAGGGCTGGCTGTACTCCCTACTCTCAGGTTCCAAGAGATACTCCCTTATCCTTCTGATAACCCCCACCCCCCACTCTTGCTTGAGATACTTTCCTATCCCAAGTCCCTTAGTAGAGCTCAGACCTAACAATGCTGAGGCCAGCCCTGGGGGTCAGCCGGAGATTAGTGGGCTCTGGTGTCCCCTCAGACTTCAGGGACCAGCTGGGCCCCAGGAGAACAGTGGGTGCATATCTAGGATTGCAGTCTGAAAACAGCAGAATGGAGGCAGCCCCTCCCCACAGACCACCAGCAATGTCTGCATTCTGCAGAATCTTCCTGAAGGACCGCCTGTCTCCTACCACCGCTCGCCCAATCCCTGACACCCTAACACTGGGTTGTGTGCAGGTGAACTGCAGAGAAATGCTGTGTGCTGGCAGCCTGTCTCTCTCTGGACCTGATTTTTAAGAAGGGGAGGGGAAGAAGAAAAGCAGAAAAAAGTGAACATGAGTAATGGGCCTGGAATGAGGCATGCAAGATAACATTGAATAATAACACGTCAAAAACTACAAGATGTATTTTTTTTATTTCCCGGTGGAGTTTCCATTGCGCTAATCCATCACTGTAGAGCAGGCAAGATTATGTGTCCCCAAAAAAACTCTGGGAGATAAATGTAAGTAAATTAGGGTTTATTATATTATTTGGGGTGATATAATTTCCAAGCGGGCCCTTATTAAATTACTTCCTCTGGTGCTGACACCTCCTGCCTCACGGTCTCTGCACCTCCGCTCCACTTTTCCTGTCTGAAGCTGCTTTGTATTTTAATGTCTCTCATCGTTTTTTGGTGGGGGTGGGTTGCCAAGGGGAGAGAGCTGGGAGGAAGTGCTGAGTCACTGTTGTCGGGCTGAGTTTCTTCCTTGCCAGGTTCTCTATGGTCACAGAGCCACGGGCTCACACATCCATGCTGGCAAAACATGGAGATACCCAGTCTGTACCCTCATAGATGGGGAAACTGAGACTAAAGGGAGAAATGCGGCTTAAGTCATGCAACTGGGTAGAGACAGAGTCAAGACTGGTACCCATGTGCTAACTTCCAGGCCAGTGCTCGGTCTCTGTGTGGGATCTTGTTTTGTCCGTCAGCCTTGGCTTCAGAGCACTTCAAGTCTTAACAGCAGAGGCCCATGTAATTTTGGGGTCTTAGTCATCTATGAAATATGCACAGTGACCCAAAGAAAGATATGAGAGAAGACCTCATATAGTCTAGGTTTGGCTCGATCAGAAAAGGCTGTACAACTCCAGGCAAGGGACTTGACCTGTCTGAGCCTTTAGAGTAGGGACACCACATTTACAGTAAAAGGGCTTGGAGCAGATGAGCAATTTGCAGACTATGCTTTTAGCAGTGGAACCTCTTAAAAATGAAATTTTATGAAATGAACTATAACATTTACAATATTTAAATAAGGAGTTACTCTGATTGAAGAAGGGGACTGTGGGGTGGCGAGGGGGCACTGATCCATCCCAACCCTCAGGATTTCTTCTTGCTTCTTACCCAGTTTGAAGCTACAGGCCCCAGTTTCAGCATCTGACCCTGATTTCACTGTGCAATGCTCTCCTTGCTTCCTCTCTGAGACTGTGCAGTTTCTGGAGATGAGCTACCAGCATCTCCTCCAGCCCTGACAGTCTCAGCAAATGCCATGTGATGCATCCACACAGCCCTGTTCTCTTGATCTCAGGAAGTGCAATCCAATTGAGCTGAACAGTGGTTAAGGACATAGTTTTGCCATTTATTAGCCGAGTGACCTTGGGCCAGTTATTATTACTATTATTATTTTAGATAGAATCTCATTCTGTCTCCCAGGCTGGTGTGCAGTGCTGCAATCTTGGCTCACTGCAACCTCTGCTGGATTTAAGGGATTCTCCTGCCTCAGCCTCCTAGAAGCTGGAATTACAGGTGCCTGATTACCATGCCCGGCTAAGTTTTGTATTTTTAGTAGAGATGGAGTTTCACCATGCTGGCTGGGCTAATCTTGAACTACTGACCTCATGTGATCCACCTGCCTCAGTCTCCCAAAGTGCTGGGATTATAGGCATGAGCCACCATTCCTGGCCAAGTTATTATTAATCTCCCTGACTGTCTTATTTTTAAAGTGGGATAATCACAACTTTGACTTCATAAAATAGGTTTAAATGAGAAAATACATGTGAACAGGTAGCATGGTACCTCACATGCTGTAAGTTGTAGTTATTATCTTCATGAATTCTACCACATAGTTATTTTTTGGTGAGGCTCATATGAGATAAAGGCTTTTCAGTACACAATAGATGCTTAACATATTACTTTTTTATTGTTGCACAACTTACTATAAATTTACCAGTTTAAAACAATGCATACAAATTCATAGACACAGAAAGTAGAATGGTGGTTGCCAGGGACTGAGGAGAAGGAGACATGAAGAGTCATTTACTGGGTACAGGGTTTCCATTTGTAAGACAAAAAGTGCTCTGGGGACAGATGGTGGTGATGGTTGCACAGCAGTGTGGACACTGAAGACTGTTGAACAGCGTATTTAAAAACGGTAAAGATGGTAAATTTTAGTTAGGTATATTTTACCACAGTGAAGAAAAAGAGGACAAAATGAAAACAGCATCAACAAAAAGTTACACGCCAATGTATGATGTCCCAGTTCTGTAACTTAGAAGTGTGGTATGGCTGAGAGTATCCATGAGGCTGAACTCAAGATGTGGGGCTGAGTTCCCATCTGGAGGCTCTGGAAAATAATCCACTTCTAAGCTCATTTATGGTGTTAGAAGTCGTAGGACTGAAGTCCCCATTTCCTTGCTGGCTGTTGGCTGGTTGTCACTTTCAACTCCCAGAGGCCACTCTAGGTCCTGTCCACGCAACTCCCTCCACCTTCACGCCAGCAAGGTGTGTTGAATCCTTCTCATGCCTCCTGTCTCTCTGGCTTCCCTTCTGTGGCCAGCAGAATAAGCTCTGCATTCATTCATTCATTCATTCGTTCGTTCATTCATTCGTTCATTCGTTCATTTATTGAGATAAAGTCTCACTCTGTCACCCAGGGTGGAATGCAGTGGTACAATCTTGGTTCACTGCAGCCTCCACCTCCCAGCTTCAAGCAGTTCTTGTGCCTCAGCCTCCTGAGAAACAGATTACAGGCACGTGCCACCATGCCTGGCAAATTTTTGTAGTTTTAGTAGAGACAGGGTTTCACCATATTGGCTAGGCCGGTCTTCAACTCCTGACCTTAAGTGATCCACCCATCTTGGCCTCCCAAAGTGCTGAGATTACAGGTGTGAGCCACTGTGCTTGCCAAGCTCTGCTTTTAAGGGGTTCAGCGATTGGTCAGTCCCATCTGGACAATCCCTGTCTCTTAAGGTGAACTGATTTGGGAGGTTTTATCTGCAAAATTCCTTACTGCAGCTCTGAGGTTTGTGTTTGATGATATACCCAGGGGTTGAGGAATCTTGGGGACTGACCTGGGTGTGTGTGGGGTGGGTGTGCTGTGCGAGCGGGAGCAGAGCTGGTGGACGTGGGAGATGCTGGAGCTCCCCACTGAGGGAGGAGCTGCTGAAGGTGTGTAGGAATAGGAGTGGCCTCTTGGGGCAGTTTAGGAAGAGAGGGAATAGGAGCCCTTTGGACCAGAGTAGTCTGAGAAAAGCAGAAATATACTTCTCCTTTTGCCTGCAAAAGAGGAGCATAGTTCCCTTCTCCCTTCACTCCATTACTCTTCATCCATAGTAGGTATTATGGAGTGCCTACGATGAGCCAGGCCTTCACTGGATTCCGAGGACAGAGTGGGGAACAACATGGACGGGACCCATCTCTTCCTGCTGCTAAGAGTTTTCCCGAGGGGAGAGATGAAGCAGAGGAGCTTCTTACACAGAGGGGAATGCAGTGATAGGGGAGTCATTGGGTGCTATGGGAGGTGGGGAGGGTCCCGACCCCAGGTCCTGGTTTCAAGTGGATAGAGCAGGAGCTCCTCATCCTCGTTCAGGGGGCTGGAAGGTGGAGGAGTGACAGAGGTCCTGTGAAGGGTTTCTGAGGGCTCTCACCCAGGCCCCTTCTCCCTTTCATGCACGAGGAAGGCCCGGCTGGTGCTGGGAGGAACCCGAGATAGCCCAAAGATCATAATTCTGGGAGCATGGGAGCAGGGGGCGGCAGAAGGAAGTACAAAACTGTGTGATCCTCAGAGTCTGGCCCCTGGTGAAGAGCTAAGTGTCTTTTTGCTGACAGCTGCAGCAAAAGGTACAATCATTAGAAGGTGGCATTTTGCATTAAAATTGTCCCCATCAGCCAGTGACATTTTCTTGTTCCTTCTGGTCAGGAGACCTTTCAGTGCCACAGATTCAAATGACTCACATGTCAGAATTTCTTCCCCTCTGGGAAAGAAACCCGGTGTAGCCACCCTGGGGTGGATGTATGCATTAGCCAAGGTTAAAAAAGCAGGTGAACCGGTGAGCACAGCAAGGACCACAGGCTGTGTGTGAGAGCGTGGAAGGAAGCATCAGCGCACATCTGTGTTTTGTGAAGCTGAACCATTTGTGCCTATAAGGATGACAAGCCTGGAGTATCAGTCCCAGCAGGCATGTGCCCTGCCAGTGCACTCATTCTGTGGAAAGAAAGACACACTCAGAGGCTCACGTGTGAGTATGTGTGTCAAAGAGAGGAATGAGCAAGCGTGCATAAGAGTGTGTGCACATGCGAGTGCAGGCGAGTACCCACTAGCGTCCGGGCACATGTGAACTGCCTAGCTCACAGCAGTGGTTAGGTGCTCCACCTGAAGGGCAGTGGCTGTCTACCCCTGTCCTTCCCTACTTCCATATCCTTCCCTGTCTCAGTAAAGGGCACCACACACACCCAGTTGTCAAGAGAAACCCAGGAGTCCTCCTTCCTTTCTTTCATCTAAAGTTCAAATGTCTCCTCTGCAGATACGCCTTCTCTGCCCACATCAATGAAAACAGCTCCCTGTCCTCTTTGTATTTCCCATCACTGCACGAGCTTCCTTTCCTGGACGCATTATCTCTATGGCGAATTATCTTGCTATGCGGGTGTGTGTGTGTGTTCATATCCTCCTGCCTCCTCCAGAATGCAGCTCCCTGAGAGCTGGGCTGTCTTTCCTGTTCACTTCTGTACACTCAGTACTAGCATGACTCGTTTCCTTGTGTTGCCACAGGCTGACTTGGGGGAGTGGGCTAAGCATCCTTTGGTGCTAAGGATGCCATGACACAGAACAAATTGGCTTATGAGCGAGGGAGCTCCTTGTCACAGAAAGTGTTCAAATAGAGACAGAATGAACACTGTTACATCTCACACCTACAGTGCCATATTGTGGGACACAATGATCATCAAGACTGGTCCCATTTGGCCTCTCTGGCTTCACTGTTTTCTGATTGTGTCCTGTTCATTCACGCCTCCCTGTCTGCTTGTGCTGTTATTATGCCTGGAAAGCCCTCCCTTTTCCCCTTGCTTGGAAACTCGTTCTCACCTGTATTTGGAAAGTCATGCTCTATGAGGTCAGCTTCTACCCATCAGACAGAACCAAGTCCTCCTTTGTCCTGCTCTTGGGTTTCTTTTGGTATGCTTGGCTGTAGCTCTCACCACTGTGGATATGTTTCCTTGTGTGTTCCTGGCAATAGGCCCAAACCTTCTATGGCCAAGGCCATTAGTTCAGCATCCCCAGGCCTAGCACGGGGCTGCTATGGTACCCAAGGGATGCTTGGCAGTTGTTTGCAGCAGAAGCATGATGCGAGTTTTGGCAGGCAGATAAGATATACAGCTCACCTGGTAGACTCTTCTGCCCCTGGCCCATGCCTCTCAGCTCCTCTGATTTTGCAGTCACCTGTTGGTCCTTTCTGGTGACTCTGGGCTCAGCTTGAGAGCCTCTCAGGTGTCGTCTCAGAAAAGATGTTGAACAGGTTACTGTCCAGATCCCAGATGAGCCCGAGTCCCAGCTCAGGCTACTGACTGAGAGCCAGTGCCTGGTGAGGAGCCCCAAGCCCGAGTTCCCCTCACAGGGCCCAGATGGATTGTTCTGGGGAGACCCCCCACAAAGAGATAACATCTTCTGAGAGGCTGGGGCTGGCTGAGGATAAAAAGGGTGAGCCCTAAATATCCTCACTCTTGGTCTACACCAGAGATACAGAGAACAGAAGCAGGAGCAAGTGGGGGAGGGTAAGGGAGGGGTGTTCTAGAGGTGAATCAGCCTGGGCTCGTCCATGCTGAGCGTTTAGGGGAACTTGGGCCACCTGAGGCAGAGTGCCAGTGTTGGGGCAGGCTGGGTTCATGGGGTGCATGTCTGCAGCAGACAGCACTGGAGGGACACTGTGGAACAGCGCCCTGAACCTGCAGTCGGGAGCCACGGGTTCCAGTCTGGCTCTACCACTTCCTAAGCGTATAGCCTTGGCAAGAGTCTCAAATTCATTCCAGCCTCAGTTTTCTCATCTGCAAAAGAGGATCCTAGGAATTTAGCACTATGTTGTGCACTAATGATTATATCTTCATGATGTCTCTGTGAGGTAAGCAGTATTATATTTCCCAGATGAGGAAACTAAGGCTTAGGTCACCTAATCTGCACCGAGCCACACAACTGCCCAGTGCTGGGATTTGAACCTGAACCCTGTCTAGCTGTGAAGCCCAGTTTTCAGCCACTGCTCCACATTGCCTTGCAATGCCTGTGGGGCCTCACTCCCAGGGTTGCTGTGACCATCTGAAGAGATGATAGCTGATTACGGCTGAGGGGCCCAGCATAGTTCAAGTGCAGTACCCCTACTGTGTGGCCTCGGGCTGGGGACACCCACTTCTCCCTGGCACTGCTCCCCTCCTCCTCCCAGCTCATGCTGGGCCACCCCTGGGGGCAGGTGCAGGCTGGTGCCCTCTCTGCCTGCTTCTGCTGCTGCTAAACTTTACATTGGGCTCTGTCATTAGCCCGACAACAAGCTCCCTGTTTGACTAGCCCTGTCCAAATTTGCTCGGTACGAGCAGGAGCCCATGGTAAGTAAGCGGTTTTCTGTTGATATTTGAGCACTAATGAAGAGGCAGCGAGCAGGGCCCATTAATAACTGAGGAGATGATTGTGTTTGCAGAAGGCCCGTATACAGCGTGTCAGCCTGCCAGGCAGGGCCCGCCTCCTTATTGATTTCCCAATAAGCCGAAGCGGAGCTCTTGTTCTCATCCCAGGCAGGAGGCGTCTCTGTGCAGCCCCTGGGTTGGATCTCCTTTCCCTGGGTGCTGGAACCCTGGAGAGGCACTCAGCCTAGGTTTCAGGTAAGGGTAGGGTTTTTATTCATTCATTCATTCATTCATTCATTCAACATGCATGGATTGAGTATCTTTTATGTTTGGCCACTTTACCAACGGCCAAGTCCCTATCCTTACCTAGAAACACAGCCTGCCTTTGACCTCAGTGGGGGGCTTGGTCCCTGTTACCTCTGGGCAGACACGTGGGCAAAAGCTGAGTCCTTGTCTGCTTGGACTTCGGATCACGCACCAGGTGGTACCTGTCGTCATATGTTGCCCATCAGGGTCCCCTGCAATCATTTTGAACTGACCAACTGCCTGGCCTGTGACAGGAGATGGCCCTCTGAATGGCCCTACGGGATGGCATCTTCTTCCTCATGTTGTCCCTTAACCCTGAGATCCAACAGGCTCGGCTTGGGAATTTCTGGCTTTAGGTTGGTAAAAGGGCTGCCGGGCAGAGCAGAGGCCCACTTGTCCTCCTTGTTGGGAAACTTCCAGGTCCTGAGCCATGCAGGGAGATGCCACAGCAGGTCCAGGTCCAGGGCTCCAGGAGGGCTGCCAGGACCCCCAACCTGAGCCTGGTTGGGTGGGTAATTTCTGGTCTGTCTTGTGGAGGACATCAGGATGATCAAGGCCAATATCCTAGCTGATGAGCTGGTAGTCTGATAGAGGAGGCTGAACTGTAAGCAAATGATTGGAGAAAAAAATATGTTGAGAGGCATGAATCCAGGGATGTGGGAGCAGAGAGGGTGGAAGAAGGCAGGAAAGACTTCCCAGAGGAGGGGACATTTGAGCAGGTCCTTTAAGGCTGGCTGGAGGCTTATAGAAGCCACAGTGACTGCTCCCACTGGTGGAGGAGGAACAGGATAGTCTGCCATTGGCTGCAGTCTTGCAGCAAAGAGACCTAGACTTGTGTCTCCTGGCCCAGGGTAGGTTTGTTGGGTAGGTTTTTTAACCCTGAGATCCAACAGGCTCAGCTTGGGAATTTCCAGCTTTAGATTGAGAGAAGGGCTGCTGGGCAGAGCGGAGGCCCACTTGTCCTCCCCATTGGGAAACTTCCAGGTCCTGAGCTCTGCAGGGAGATGCCACAGCAGGTCCAGGGCTCTTTCCTGTCTTCTACTACCCTCTTTGCTCCCATAGCCCTGGATTCATGCCTCTCAATATACGATTTTTTTTCTCCAATCATTTGCTTACAAGTCAGCCTCCTATATCAGCCTACGAACTCATCAGATAGGATATTGGCCTTGATCGTCCTGGTGTCCTCTGCAAGGAGACTTGTGTCTCCCGGCCAGGGTAGGTTTTTTCCTGAGAAAGCACTCTCAGGAAGGTCCTTGAGTTGGGACTGGGGTCTCTGGATTGAGGCTGGGGTGAGATACTCCTGGAAACAAATCCTCCTGGACTGGGTGTTAGTGTTCACATCTCTTCATCTCTTCCCCCATTAGAGAACACATGGAAAAGATGAAGGAAGGTGTGGGGTAGAAGTCAGGAGACTCAGACGCTCATCCTAGTCCTGCCATTAACTGGGAGAGTGACTCCCTTCTCGGAGCCTCTGTTTCCTTGTCTGTAGAATGGAGCTGATAATACCTACCTCAAGGCATTCTGGGGAGAACCAACTGGAGTAATAAGTGACAAAAGCCATGCTGCTCTAAGAAGCTGTCAGTGCACTGAGAAATGCAACCTGAGCATCTGTATTTAACTTTGGTCCCTAAATAGAGACACATGCATTCCACACACTCTGTACCAATCCCCCCTCGCTACAGCCTTGGGCTCAGGGTGCGTCACTAGATAACAGAAGGGACTGTACTGCTGGAGCCCAGGGCCAGAATATAATGCTGGGGTCCAAGGAAGTGAGTGAGGAGGACTGAGGCAGATGCTGAGCTAGTCCTAAGGAAGCCTGGCTTGCATGGTGTCCTCTCTCATGGGACACAGAGGCAAGGCTGCTGGCTCGAGTATCCTCTACCAGAGGGCCCCTAGTGCTTGGGATCAAGGGGGCAATCCAGAGCCTCCTTTGGGACCTAAAAGAATTTCAAGAATAAGTGTCTACACTGGGCCTGCTCCCTTAGCCTTTTCTTCTAGCCCGGAAACTACCCACTATTTTTCTTACCCATTTTCAAGTTCCAGGAAGTCCAGCCAAGGGCTGTAGAGAGGCAGGCCTTCTGCTGGGCGAAATCTCCAGATCAATGGGCATCTCTTTGGCCTATTTATTCTAAGGCAGAAGATGGGGTCCTGGCAGTAGAGACCTCCTTTCTACCATCCTCACGGCTACACTGCTTTGCATGCACTACTTACTGTTTGTCACTGAGAGATGAAAAACACCAACCCCAGTGCCGCCACCAATTCCTATCCCCCAGGCCCAGGACAGTAAGGCAGTTTGAAATGGAAGGCTGCTCAGTTATGCATCTGGACCCCTTTCCCAGGATGGGGACCTGTCTCTCTCCTGGGAATCTGGTCTATACCCAGCAGAAGAACATCTTTGGTAAGAGGGAGAAAGTGACATTCAGTTACACTCGTGGTTCCCAACCCTGATTGTACTTTAGAATCACCTGGAGATTGCAGGAGATGCCCGGACCCCACTCCAGACCAACTGAATCAGTATCTGTGGGGTGGAGCCCAGGCATCTTTATTCTAAAATGTGGCCCGCAGCTGGGCATGATGGCTCATGTCTGTAATTCCAGCACTTTAGGAGGCCAAGGTGGGAGGATCATTTGAGCCTAGGAGTTCAAGACCAGCCTGGGCAACATAGTGGGACTCCATTTCTACAAAAAATCAAAGATCAGTCAGGTGTGGTGGTGCATGCCTGTAATCCCAGCTACTCAGCAGGCTGAGTTGGGAGGATTGCTTGAGTCTGGGAGGTAGAGGCTTCAGTGAGTTACGATTGTGCCACCGTGCTTCAGCCTGGGTGACAGAGTGAGACTCTGTCTCAAAAAAAAAAAAAAAAAAAAAAAATGCCTAGATGGTTTTGATGCATAGTGAGGGCAGAGAACTTCTGAGTTGGAGAAGGTTTATCTTTTGGGTATTGTCTCTCCCGTCCTGCGGGTAGGACTTGCAGGATCTGAAGTCCCCTTTGATTTCCATCAAGGGGAAAACCGGATGAAACCTACTGCCTGAGTGCCTGAGACAGAGGTCAGGAGGAAGAAGCACCTGGACCCCGGGAGGGAAGAAGAGAGGACCCAAGATCTAAGAGGGGATGAGGGAGCAGAAGGATGAACCCCTAGATATCAGTCGAGGGGACTTGGTAGGGAGAGAGGTAGAGAGCTGCTTTGTACTCTCTTCTGGTCTGTGTGCGTGCTTGACTGTGATGAGAAGATTTATTTCTGAGAATGGGCCGACCTTCTTGTGCTTCCAGCTGCTAAGAGCACAGTTAGGGGTACATTTGGGGAGTTACCCTTTGGAATTTTGGATCTAACATCCAGGGCCCTGCTGCACTGCAGATGAACACTATTTATGCTGAGATTCTGTTCTCACACTGTCTAATTGCTGGACTCGGGGTACAGAGATGGAGGGAGAGTCAGTATAAGTTATGGAATGCCACCAGAAATCCCTAGGGACGTGGGGACAACCACACTGAGATGGGAGTTGTAATTTGAGAAAGAATTTCCACGTGAAGAGCCAGACTCCTAGGGCACTCAGAGCACTGAAAAAAAGGACTAACAAATTCCTGTGTGAAATTATTAGCTGGAAATTAAAAAAAAACATATAGCCTTAATGGACAAATGGACATCTAATTCCTGAAGTTCATCTTTTTTTTTTTGTTCTTTTTTCTTTTCAAAGGTTGGAGGAATTCAGGGCAGAAATGCAGGAACTCATTCCTGGCTTTTGCCCTGCACCATGATCTGAGGCCGGACCTCCTGGGGTCCTGGCTGCTGATGTGGAACTGGATATTGAGGGTCGAGTCAGCTCTGGAATCACTGGTACTAACTGCCAGTTGGTGAGAACCACTAGTTCTTCCAGAGACTGGAGGAGGGTACTAGGAGCATGCTGCTGAGAATGAAAGAAAAATGGTTTGAGTCATAGAATCTGCATAGAAATGACACAGGGTGGCCAAGCTTATGTGTAGGGAGATGCCGCTGTTCAGGGCACACAAAGAGTAACTAATATGCCCCCTCACAGGAGCTGTTCGTGGACCCAGAGGCATGTAGACTCACGTGTTTGCGCAGTGCTGGTCCCCTGCCCGGAATGAACACATGGCCATGTGGGAGGAATGGCTTTCTCCTCCCTCAGCTTTTTACCGTGGCCCATTATAGAGGAACTCCAGCCCTTTTGGAAACAGTGATCAGAGCTGCTTCTGCTTATCCCTCCATGCTGTCAATTGCTCTCTCTCTCCAAGTGGGTAATGTGATAAGAAGGGGGGCCTGCACAGGGGTGGCACAGGCACCCTTCCTTGCTCTGCTGTCAGGGCTGCCCTGCCTTCAGGGAGCCTGCATTCTACCCATCCTCACTGGAGCAAGGTCTACCCCTGCACAGAAAAGACGTGCAGTTCTGAGTGCAACCGAGAGTATCAAAAGCCCAGCTGTGGATGGAGACCCAAGCTATGCTTGCCAATCCAGCCTTCTGGGTAACAAAGTCAATGATGGCTCCTGTTCCCATGAAAGGGACTGATATTTCATCCAAGCAGCAAAGAATGGCCCACTTGGGTTAGGGGAGAGAAAGCATTGAAGGAAAGGAAGGTGGCATGAGTGAAGCGGTGGAGGGGCCCAGAGAAGAGTACTAGCAAACAAGGCAGAAGGAGAGGCAGGAGGCTGGCCACCATGGGCCTTGGGTGCCATGCTGAGAAGTTCAAGCTCACTGGACAGAAATACGAGAGCCATGAAAGTTTGTTTATGACAAAAATCAGAATCTAAGATTCTGACAACCTGGCCACTGACTAGAAGGAAGGAGTAGGAGAGGTCATGGGGGCTGAAGGGTCATGGGGAAGTCGGTTTCAAGTGTGGTGGCATGAAAGCTGCAGATGGCATTCTGAGAAGCTCGGGGGTGAGAAGGAGGAGGGTGGGGAAACGACAATGACCTTGGTGGCAGACATTTGGGGACTGAGCTGGTGTAGGACAGCCAGAGAGGAGGGTCCAGCAGAAGCCTTGGGAGGGAGGTTGGAGCCCTCTCATGAGGTGGAGAAGCCTGGGGTTTAGATAGGAGAGCCATCATCATTACGTGAGAATGGAGCTGTGGAGGGAGAGACGGCATGGTGGGAGAGGGCATCTGGAGATACGGTGATGAGAACACACTCACATGGGGCTCAAAGACAGAAAGAGGTGGTGAAAGGGGCAGACAGGGACGGCCAGAGGGGCAGGAAGCAGGAAAGCAGCCATGGAATACTGCCCAGATCAAGGCCTGGGAGGGCTCCAGACTCTGAGTTGAACTTAAGAAGAATGCTGTTCAAAGTGAGAAATGCCACTCAGAAGTCAGAGAGGATGGGGTCTCAGATGGCTCTTAGAAGTGGTCACTGGGGGAGTCATTGGTGTCCTCAGCTGTATCAATAGTCAGACTGCAGGGGCTTGAGGGACCAACAGGTGGGGAGGAAGTAAATGGGCCAGGTCAGACCCCACTTGGAAGCTGGTAAGGGAAGGGGAGAGGGAACCAGAGCTCAGAAGTTCAAGGGAGAAGCAAATGTGTGTGTAGAAGAGTCTGGGAATGGAAGGATGTGTAGGTCATGGTTTCCTCACTGGACTCCCTCCTGGGAACTGGATGTTTCCCTTCCTCCTGGCAGGGGGTGAGACAGCAGCCACCTTACCAGGGCTCGATGGCTGGCCAGGCTGCTGATTGCACAGTGAGTGTGGGGATGATGCGATTCACCAGGAAGTGATTGGGCCTGCTCCAAGCCTGCTTCTCTTTATGCCCATGGCTGGTGGCTTCATTCTGAGCTCCTGGGAGGGGACCGGGTTCATTCCCTCCTATCTACGTACCTCTGTCCTTGCTACCTGGCCCACAGAGAGGTAGTAGTCCTAGCTCCTCACCTGCTGCTGCTGCTGCAGACACCACCTATGGCTCTGAGAGTGCTCAGGAAACCTGGTGGGGCCATGATGGGTTTGAAAGGCACACAGCAGTGCTCCTAATTAGAAGTACTCCAACTCACTCCCACGTATACTAGGACATTCCCACGTCCTCAAAATCATCCTTATACAAACTAGACTCCCCTGTTTCCCACTGATTAAAGTTCAAGCTCCTTAGCACAGCCAATGAGGGCCGGCACCATGTTAGCCCTGCAAATTTTTTTTCAGCCAGACTTAGATTTCTTATGTCCCTTGTGTCCCCAACTCTCCAGTCCTGCCAAATGTTTCCTGGTCCTTTGAACATCTTGCTATGCTTTTTCAGATGCTGAGCCCAGTGCCTGGGATCACCTTCTCCCTCTTGTCTCACAGATAACTCCTGCCGGTTGTTGAAGACTGATGTGGTTTGACTATGTCTCCACCCAAATCTCATCTTGAATTGCTCCCATAATTCCCACATGTTGTGCGGGGGACCCAGTGGGAGATAATTGAATCATGGGGGCAGTTTCCCCCATACTGTTCTCATGGTGGTGAATAGGTCTCACGAGACCTGATGGTTCTGTAAGGGGAAACCCCTTTCACTTGGCTTGCTTTCTCTTGTTTGCCACCATGTAAGACATGCCTTTTGGCTTCCACCATGATTGTGAGGCCTCCCCAGCCACATGGAACTGTGAGTCCATTAAATCTTTTTTTCTTTATAAATTACCCAGTCTCAGGTATGTCTTTATCAGCAATGTAAGAACAGACTCATACAAAGACCCAGCTCATAGGCCACCTCCTCTGGAGAGCTTTCCTGTTGCCCCCCTTTCCTTTGGAGATCCTATCATGGACACTGTTGATAGTTTACCAAGTTCCAATTTCTTTTTTCTTTTTCTTTTTTTTGTAGAGGTGGGGTCTCACTATGTTGCCCAAATTGGTCTGGAACTCCAGGCTCAAGCAATCCTCCCACCTTGGCCTCCCAAAGTATTGGGATTACAGACATGAGCCACTATGCCCAGCCCTCATTTCTACTTCTAAAAATTCACAACAAACCCTGATTTTTTTTGGGTGCTCTCCACTCTCCCACACAGCCAGTGGCTTTAGGGGAACGTAGACTCCCCACGACTCCCGAGCTTCAGAGGTGAGTCTGATTGGTCCAAAATAAACCCAGTCCCCTTGCCAGTGACTGGTTCAGGAATTGGGAATGTATCCTATATTTGGGCCAATAAGATGTACAAAATGTAGACTAGGGAGCTTTATGAAAAAAATCTTATTGCTTCTAGAAGAGAGCTATGGGAAGAAAAAAAAATCAACCTTCTTCTTTTAGGCTGTACCCTGTTAGGTCTGGAAGGCATGCCTCGCCAAACTGAAGGTGAAGCCAAAATCTGGAGGAAGGATCGAGGAAAGACAGAGGCCAGGTGTGGTGGCTCACACCTGTAATCCCAGCACTGTGGGAGGCCACAGCAGGTGGATCACGAGGTCAGGAGTTCCAAGCCAGCCTGGCCAACATGGTGAAACCCCATACCTACTAAAGACACACAAACTTAGCAGTGCATGGTGGCATGGGCCTGTAATCCTTAGCAGTGCATGGTGGCATGGGCCTGGGAGGCTGAGGCAGGAGAATTTCTTGAACTCGGGAGGCGGAGGTTGCAGTGAGCTGAGATCGCGCCATTGCACTTCAGCCTGGGTGACAGGCCGAGACTTCATCTCAAAAAAAAAAAAGAAAAAAAAAACTAGGAAGGACTGGGGTTTCCATTCACACTGTCAAGCCCATGAATCAGTTACTCCTGCATCCTGTCTGACCCCTGGACTTCCTACTACATTAAATAACACATTTTCCTTATTATTTAAGTCAGTTTTGTTTTTTGTTGCTTGCATCCAAAAGCTTGCTAACTGATACAGTTCCAATAGTAGTATTTTTCATTTTTTTTTCTTTCTTTTTTTTTTTTTGAGATGGAGTTTCACTCTTGTTGCCCAGGCTGGAGTGCAATGGCATGATCTTGGCTCACCACGACCTCTGCCTCCCAGGTTCAAGCGATTCTCCTGCCTCAGCCTCCTGAGTAGCTGGGATTACAGGCACACGCCACTGCACCTGGCTAATTTTTGTATTTTTAGTAGAGATGGGGTTTCTCGATGTTGGTCAGGCTGGTCTTGAACTCCCGACCTCAGGTGATCTGCCTGCCTTGGCCTCCCAAAGTACTGAGATTACAGGTGTGAGCCACCATGTCCGGCCGCCAGTAGTAGTTTTTACATGCTCAGTGAGATCATGTCATATTCCAGACTGGGAGATTCTCACTGGGTCACATTCATGTCTCTGTCCCTGGATCTTGGAATGCAGGTCAAATGTGAATTGAATAAGTGAGTGGATGGGCTCAGGCATTAGGGCGTTCTGCCCTGAGTCCGCGGTAGCATCAGTTCCCTCCCTCTTCAAGAAGTTTCAAATCCTTCACCAGCATTCTGTCCTTGCTCCCTTCTTGGTATGGCTGGCCTGAGAGAGAAAAAACAGGCTTCAGGGGCTTTCTTGATGCCATGCTGTGGGCAGGCATCAGAGCTGGGGGCACAGGTTGGGATTTTTGGGTCCTGGACTGACACTTAGAATGTTCCAGGAACTGTGCTAAGGAGGTAGAGATAAATGGCATACAGTCCTCGCTTCACAGATTCAGTCTCCAGTCAAACAAGTCAGTAAGGAAACACAGGCAGAAGCGCGATACTGTTGCAACTGGTGTGAACCACTGTACAAACCTGCAGCATAAGCGCAACCACATTCTGAAATGTGGTTGCCTGCAACACCACCTTCCTGATTAGCAGCTAGCCTGGGATCTCCTTCTTGAGGCTCCCTCCCCCAGGCCTCTTGAACTCTTCATTGACCCTGGTAGCATACTTGGTCCAAATGGGGTTGCCTTCTTCCAAAGCCAAGTGCAGAGATAGCAGCAGCCTAATGGCCCAGCATGACTGGGACTTGCTGCAGTGCTCTGTACAGCCCACGGGCTCCAGTTCTCAGACTCTAAGACCTCTGTCAGACCACAGTGGGGTGCCAGGGGCTTCAAACCTTCAGTACTCATGGATCTCACTCATACCCTCAGGGGTTATTTCCAAAGTACAAACTCCATCCAGTGGTCTCTGGGCGTGGAGGATCTTCTGCGCCACACACATGGTTTGCCCAAACCAGTACCCTCCCATGAACTTCTATGGCCCTCTTTTGGGCCCAGATCACTCACCTGGACATCCTTTTTCCTTAAGATAACTGAGGGTCCTGAATTTTACAGGACATTCGTTCAGCAACAGATCTCCCTGACCTCAAGTCTTAGAGAGCTCAGGAAGTTAGGCCATTCATCTCTTTCCTCCCAAAAGTCTCTGGGCTTTTTATATAAATTGGGCTTCTGCTCCAGCCATAAAAAGGTAAGGTAAATATTGTTAAACTACTTAAAACAAAAAACAAAAACAACAATAGAATACTCAAAGCACAGATTTTGTTACATCTTGATCCTTTCAACCATGAATGCTTTCTAGCCTCATCTTTGCCTATGTAAGAGGGTTCCTCAGTTGACACTTGGCAGGACAAGGAAGATCAGCTTCACAAGGCAAGAGCCTATATAAATGACCACTTATTATACGGAAGCGAGAGGTGAATTGTTTCCAAGATGGGCATGTGGAGTAAGGGGAAGGCAAAGGAGAAAGGCGTCAGAAAAGTGAGGCTGTAACAAGAACCCCCCATCCCCCGACATTTTTTTATGAAAATTCTTAAGCATACAGAGAAGTTGAAAGAATTTTTCAGTGAACACTCAACCCACTGCTTAGGTTCTACTATTATCATTGTATGACACTTAATTCATCAAAACTATCCCCATCTGTCAATTAGCTTTACTGATTAACGGCTTTACTGCTAATTTTATTCATACCATAAAATTCACCCATTGTAAGTATACAGTTCAATGATTTTTAGTAAGTTTATACCTTTATGCAACTATCACCACAATCGAGTTGTAGAATACTTATTAATACTTCCATCACTCCCAAAGACTCCCTTCACGCCCGTATGCTGTCAATTACTACTCCTACTCCAGGCTCAGGGCAACCACTGACCTGCCTCCAGTCTCTATGTGTTTAACTTTTCTGGAAATTTCATGTAAATGGAATATGTAATACAGCGGTCCCCAACCTTTTTGGCACCAGAGACCGGTTTTGTGGAAGACACTTTTTCCACAGACCAGGGTGGGGATGGTTTCGGGATGATTCAAGCACATTACACTTATTGTGCACTCTATTATTACATTGAAATATATAAATTCTATAGCTCACCATAATGTAGAATCAGAGGGAGCTCTGAGCTTGTTTTCCTGTAATTAGTTTCATCTGGGGGTGATGGGAGACAGTGACAGTGTTAGATCAACAGGGCATTAGATTCTTATATGCATGCAACCTAGATCCCTTACATGTACAGTTCACAATAGGGTTCGCGCTCCCATGAGAATCTAATGCCCTACCGACCTAACAAGCAGGCAGAGCTCAGGTGGCAATGTGAGCCATGGGGAGTGGCTGTAAATACGGATGAAGCTTCACTCACCTGCCAGCCCCTGACCACCTACTGTGTAGCCAGGTTCCTAACAGGTCATGGACCAGTAGGGGACCTCCGATATAATACATAATCTTGTGTGTCTGTCTGCTTTCACTTAGCATAACGTGTTTGTGGTCCATTCTCATTGTTGCATGTAACAATAGTTTGTTTCTTCTGGTTGGTTGCTGAGTTCTATTCCATTGTATGGCTGTGCCACAGTTTATCCATTCACCAGTAAATGGGCATTTGGATTTTTTCCAGTTTGGGGCTAGTATGAATTATGCCGCCATGAACCTTCCTGTAAAAGTTTTTGTGTGGACATATGTTTTCTTTGCAAGGCTTTAAAGGCTAAGTAGGAGCTGACCAGGTTTGTTAAAACCAGAGGGAAGCATTCCTGGTGGGATGCATGTGCAAAGACTCAGAAAATTAAATCCCTTTGTGTGTGCGGGGGATGGCAGGAGTTCAGTGTCAGGAGTGGGATAAAGAGGTAGCAGGGGCTGGACCACAAAGTCTGGGGCCCTGTGCTCAGGGGAGGCAGGTGTGGATTATGTCTTAAAGGCTCTAAGGAACTTTGAGGAGTTTTATTGGAACCAACATGGTCAGAAGTGCTCTGTAGAAAGATCATTGAGTTGTAGCTTAGAGAATAGACAAGTTAGAAAAGTATTGTAATTGTTAGGTGAGAGACACAAGGTTCTAAACCTGGTCCTGGTTTGGGGGCGTGGGGGTTGGTGGGTGGATTAGATGGATTGAGACTGTGTGTATGTATGTGTCATCAGGGAGGGGAAGACATGGGGTGTTGCGGGGGCAGCTGAGTGATCCAGCCTTTCTCAGTTCCACGAACACCCCTTCTCCAGCAAGGAGGCAGCCCCAGTTCTCTTCTCACCAACCTGTGTGTGGCTCTCAAGGTTAGCGCCATGGGGGTCAGTGCTGTTTAAATGTTGATTACAGAGACGGTGGGAGCTGCTCAGATTTCTAATTAAGATTAAAGAATGTACCCGGCTTATAAATGGTTCTAGGAATGTATAATTTGATTAGCCTGTTTTCTCCGGGCACTTTAATTTCTGGGTCAGTGAATGTGGCCTCTGACTGCGGTAGGGCTGCTTACCCACCACACGCAAAGTTTGGGGCCTTACAGGGCATTGGGAGCTGGGTGAAGAAGGGGAGATGGTAGGGCAAGACGAAGAGTGAGCTCTGGGGAAATAGGCCAGGCCAGAGTGGTACTTCCCTTTCTTCTCCTCTTTTTTCCCCACTTATAGAGAAGAATGAAGGATGTGCAGCTTCAGATCAAAAAGGACCCAAAATATTTACTATAAAATAAATGTGCTCACCTGGACCTCACTTACATTCATTTACTGCTACCCAAAGGCACAGAGACCAGGTCCTCCCACTCCTGCATCCAGTCCTCCTCCTTCCCCCTTTCTCATTTTGAGCGCAGCCTGCCAACGTTCCCTGCAGGACCCAGCCTGTAGGGCAGAGGTCATTTTAGGGATCATTGCTGGCATTCACAGGATGCTCCATTGTCAATCATAATTGCCATGACAACTCTAGGGCCCATTCAGCAGCTGCCCCTTTCCATTGGACCCTGGGCACTGCCAGTGAGGGGCCTGGTTGACAGCAAGCTCTGGTTGCCACGGGAAGTCATCTCTGCCCTGTGGGAAGCCTCCCAGGTGTCAGGGCAGTCACCTGCCACCCTCCTCACATCCCTTGTCCTCCTGCCCCAGGCCATATTATGACTTTTGTGGCCCCTTAGGCACTTTGGCTTTCATGGGTTCCTTTCTCCATTAAAAAAAAAAAAATCTCACTATGACTGCATTAGTAGACAGATGAGTAAGTTAATATTGTCTATTAAGACACTTTATTCTCTCTGAAAGCTCACTTATTTCCTTCTGATATTAAAAGAAATCAAAACATTTCCACAGGCTTCTAAAAGTGTTGTGGGCCCTTGGCCCTGAGCCTCCTGCAACTAGTGGATAAGGGGGTCTTGTTGTGTACCCCAAAGCTCCTGACAGGCAGCATACCTGTCTGCCCACTGGCCCAGTGACAGGTGGCACATCCTCCGGGGCTGGCAAGCCACGTGTGGCCCTTCCCTGCAGAAGTCCTCAGAGGAAGGCTGTCCGAGTTCTGCCCTCGGGCTGGACCTGCGGAAGAACAGGGTGCTTGCCGCGCCACACGGAGTGGGCCATCAGCTCCCTAGCCTCTCTTCACCCACGCTCTGAGACCAAGGCACTCCTGTAGAGAGGACCAAATGTTCCCCCTCCACCAGTCCTGCCAGATGGCCCTGCTTTCCTGGGCTCCGCCTGCACTTTTACCTGGCTGACTGCTGAGAGTTTCTGTGCAGTGCTCAGCTCTTGGTGGGCAGGGGTTCTCAAGGAGGGATTGGAGGAATGCCCTTTATCCAGACTGCCTGAGGAGTGGGAGTGTGTGTAAGTGTGTGTGTGTGAAGAGTGTTTAAAGCAGATTCCAGGGGCTCTAACCCAGGCTGTTATATCAGAATCTCTGACTGGGTCAGAAATCTGCCCTTTAAAGGGCTGCCCCAGTGATTTCTTGCCCTCTTGGGCTCGTGAAAGGTTGAGAAGCCTGGTGTCGGCAAAGGGCGTGAACTCAGCCTCCTGGCCTCTGCTTCCTTCTCGGAGACCTCCACTACTTGCTTCTCCAGTTCACCTTTGCCCGGAGTTCAGCACACATGATTGAACACCATATTAGGCATTACAAGGGTGAAAGAGGTTGGTGGGGTCCAACCCCCTGCTTTGTGGAGCTTATAAACTCTTTTCCCAGGAGGTGGGGCGTACCCTCCCCCAACTCCACTCTGCCTCATTCAAGAGGCTGGTCTTTGCATGCCTCTGAGGACGATGTCTGGACACGCAGCTCTGCTCACCAGCTTCTGAAGACAACAGGAAATGTCCCTGGTTATGTGTGTTGTTGGATAAATGCCCAATTTCAGGAAAGCGGTGGTGAGCAACAGAGTATGGGAGGATTACATGTGTGTAAAGAACTGCAGCTGCAGCCTCTCTGAGAAAAGTGGTCTTGGAGACATCGCAAGGAGTCTGGAAATAGCAAACCTGGGCTCTGGCCCTAGTCCTGCTAACATCTCTGAGCCTCAGTTGCTCATTAGGACCTAATCGGATGATGCATATAAATACACTTTGTAGATTGTCAATTCCACATCATTCATGGTTGTTTTTCACTGGGATGTGTTCTAAGTATTGCAGGAGTTATTCGAAGGGTATGTGCCCTCCAGCGCTGAGGAAGGAGCTGGATACCAATTGGGCTCTGCTTCCCACAGCAGTGGTGTGGGGACCCCTCAGGATCTGGGCTGTGTATTCATCATGCCTAATAAAGGCGGAAGAAGGGAATACTGTCTTGGTTTTACAAATTCTAGGGCAGTCTTACTCTGAGGGCAAGGCCAAGATCTGCCAGAAGTACAGCCTGGCACAGCCACAACAAACTCTGAGCTTGGGTGTCTGTCTCCACAGTCCTTCAGCCCTAGCCCGGGCCTTACAAGAGACCTGGACTGGGCAATAGGGTCTTTGGTCGATGGAGGCTGCCTGGGGCAAACCCTGAGAAATTTAGGACGACACAGTGCTTAGGGAAGTCCACGCCCTGGAAGACTCGTCCGGGTCGCTGCGTGGACTCCACTCCTTCCCCAACACCTGGGGGCCCTCCTGAGTGAGGCCTTCCCAGACGTCCCCTCTCCCTTACCTGGAGGGAAACGGATACACCTGCAGTTAGTTGTGTCTCGTGCCCAGCTGCTCTCCCTACCCCTTTCTGCCCTGGTGTCCCAGTTTTTGGAGGGCCTGGGAAAGGGATCTGAGTCAGCAGGGGTGGGCGGCGTGGTCTGGCTGCGGTCCAGGTGCTCTGCCTGGCCGCCGGCTGGCGAGGGGACACTAGTGGCTCCCCACACCGCTCGGGAAGCGTGTTGGGACGGGGCTAATGATAATTAACACTTGGGGCGCGTTTTGTCTTCCAAGTGCTTTACAAACACGACCTAATTAGCCTGCGGGGAGGAGCGGCGCCATCGAAACGCTGTCTTTATTATTCAATTCCGTACCGTCTGGAGCGGGGCGGCCAGGCGCGTGAGTGCTGGCGGGGAGGAGGCCCTTGAGGAAGGCTCCGCAGGGTTGAGACTCGCCTTGCAGTTCGGCCCATTCTTACGCATGCCATTAAATCTTTGCTGCACAGGAGAATCGCTTGAACCCGGGAGGCGGAGGTTGCAGTGAGCCGAAATCGCGCCACTGCACTCCAGCCTGGGCGACAGAGCAAGACTCCATCTCAAAAAACAAACAAACAAATAAAACAAATAAATAAATAAAATAAAAATCTTTGCAGCAATCTAGAGAGATGGGTAGGCCCTGGTGCTCAGAGACATTAACTGACACGTCCAAGACCACACAGCCGATACGGGGGTGCGGCCACTCCAACCTGGGTCCCGGACCGCAAAGTACCAGGTCTTGGTTACTTTTCCGGGGGCTTCGCGGGCCCTACGCGGGGAGGTTCGGGGCAAACGCCCGGCTCGTGGCCTTCGGACGCAGGGACGAAGGTGGGCGGCGGCGAAGGCTGGCGGCGGAGCGGCGAGCTCCCGGGCGGGCGGAAACTGTTGCCAGCGCAAAGCTCCCCTCTACACCTGAGCGGGGGGACAGATGTGCATCAATATTTATTCGGAACTCCCAGGAAACCTGGATGAAGTGTAATTATCTCAGCTCAATCAGCTCGGATTAGCATAACATCAAGTCACCCATCAGACGGAGGGTTTGATTTCGGGGATCAAAGCGACGGCTGTAGCCGCTGATTAATCGGGGAGAAGGGAGCGGCGAGAAGAAAGCGGCGCCGGCTCCGCGAGCCACAGCTGCAACGCTTTGAAGCGCCGGTGGTGCCAAGTTAGCTTTCCCGGCCGCCCCCGCCGCTCCCCGGACCCACTGCGCCAGCCGGGTCCGCGGGTTTTAGCGCCCCTCCCCGGGCTACGAGTCGCCGGCTCTAAAATAAACCGTGTCCTCTGCCCACCCGAGGCTGTGTTGGGCGACTGTTTTTCCTCGGTCTAGGATCTGCTCCGAGGTGGAGGGGCGCTGCGGCGCTTGCCCGGCCTGGGGAGCTGGGCTGGACGCTCACGAGAAAGGACGCTCCTTGGAGGTGTGCATTGAAGGCTGCCTGAGGCTGGAGTGGAGAAGTGAAATGATCGAGCGCAAGGCCTTCCCCAAGCTGGTCTCAGCTGACCTTTCCTGCCTCACCTGCCCCATCCCTTTACACCACACACAAATGACTTATTTTCTTAACTCGTCAGGCTTTCTTGGTTCTGTACCTTTGTACAATCTGTTTCCCCAACGGGGATGCACTTCTGTCTCCTTCTGTTCCCAAGCCACTCTGACATCCATAATAATCAACCCAAGCGGCATTTTACCCTGGTGAAGCCTGACCTCATGCTTCCAGTGGTTGGTGGTTTCCCAGGACTAGGGGAGCTGGAGGAGCCTTTGCTTTGGTGGGATGGATGGCATGGTGCTGTTGTGATTTGAATAATAGTCCTTTCTTCCCCTGTAGACTTTGCACTGCAGGCTGGGAGGGGCCCAGGGTTCCCGGAACCCTGGTTGGGCCCTGGAGAAAAGCACTTTCTGGGGTTTGGGGGTGGTGAGGAAGGACAGCTGGTTAAGTTTGCATTGTAATCAGTGTGGCTGTCCCGCTGACTTCCAGCTCTCCTTCCTAATTTGTGCTGGCTTCCCCCATCCTCTGGGCCGAGGGCAGGAACCCTGCCTTTCTTATGTTTGAGTCACCTTAGATGCTGCCCTTGGCACAAGGTGCATGTGGATTCCAGCTTTTGGCCTCTGCTGACTCTGTTCACCAGGCCAAGGTACTGGACCTCCCAGGAACTCAGGCTGCTGCTTTGCAAAGGTCTTTGTGGCTGCTCAGTTAAGCTGCTCCCAGGGGAGAGTGCACCATCAATGTCAGAGCATCCTAGAACCTTAGGGTAAAAGGGAAGCTCACAGACCCCTTCCTCATCCACCTGAAAACCCATCTCCATCCTCTGCTTAAGGGGCTGCAGCTAGCCCACTTGAGAGCTTGCACAGCATGGTGGGCACAGGAGGACTGTGAAGGCCCCACATAGCCACTCTCCAAGGCTTTCTCTGACTGATGGGATGACGGCACCAGAGTTCCCTTGCCAGCCCTTGCCAGCCCTTCCCATCCTCCTGTCTCACTCAGGAAACCAGACAATTGAATGTCCACACAGATGTGTAAATGAGACAGTAACAGCAATACACAATGCCCCTGCCCAAGAACTTGACCTGGCCAAAATATAAACAAAAATAAATTTGAATTTCAAAGCTTCTGCTTTGCAGGTGATTTTCTCAATTTCACATCTCAAATTTTCTGTAAATTACTATAAAAATGTCTACCCCTAAAACTTCAGTGATCTTTATCACAGCCCCTTGAGGTACCATAAAATCACTACACACATGTGTACAGCATGTGACTATTACAGAGCCTCTCCCAGCCATTGTCTTGTCTGATCCTCCCAGCAACCTTTGAGAGCTAGAGTGATGTGCCCAAGTCCAGAGAGCCAGGTGAAACCAGGAGAGAATAGGTCTTCTGGTGGCTCAGGCTGGGATTCTTTCCATGATGCTGTGGAGCTGAGTAGTTTCTGTTTTACAGAAGATTGAACAAGGCCCCAAGAGGTGAAGAGACTCATCCAGGGTCTCAGACAAGTCACTGCCCATTTGAGCGTAGGATGGTGTTCTGCCAGTCCTTCTCTCCTCCATACCATGGCATTGCCTTACGGGCTGGCGGGCAGGATCTCAAAGCTGATGCTTTCGTATCCATTGCTATTCTTCTTTGGAATGTAATCTCCTTGAGGTCAGGGACCGTTTCTATTTTGTTCCTTACCGTGTCCCAGAATCAAAGCTGAATGCCTGGTACACAATAGGTTCTCAATAAATAGATGTAGAGTAAGTGTAAGAAGGAGGTAATGAAAGACGAAGGAAAGAAGAAATGGAGGGAGGGAGTGAGGGAGGGAGGAAAGGAAGGAGGGAGGGAGGAAGGGAGGGAAGATTAAAGGATTGCCAGCCCTGGCGGGGGGCTGTGTCTTGAGAGTGGGTGGGCATGTGCCCAGTATACTGGCAGAAAGATGATTTATCTCCATTCCAGATCTCAGATCTGCAACATCGTGGGTTTTTCTCTCCCCTTTAATTAAGAACTAAATATAGATCTTAATTAAGACACTGATGAATTTAATTTAGAGTGGCATTAGGGCCCTAACTTGCAGAGCTCAGTGCCATGTTTGTATAATGTGGGATATAAGCTAAATGAGTGCTTGCTTGGTACCACCATAAATAATTCCCTGGCAAATCCCTTTTGAAGCATGGCTAAGGCGAGCCTGCTCTCGTCCAGAGGATGTTCTTGGATTCCCACTGCCTAGCCCCTTTTCATGTGTCCACATCACAAGTGGTCCTGTCTTGCCCCACATGCTCTGACTAATCTAGAACCTCCTTCCCCCATCATAGCTGCTTTGCTCAGCTCTGCATCTTTGTTCACACTGGTTCCTCCCTTGGGAAGTCCTTTTTCTGCACTTCTCATTCCAAGCCTGTCAGGAGAACTTTTTCCCTCCCTTTCAGTTTCAGCCCAAGTGCTTGGGTTTGGTGAGACCCTCTCTCCTCCTCTCTCCCTGTCTCCAGATCTCTAAGCATACAAGGCGTGAGCCCTAAATTGCCCCAGTTGTGTGGTTTCTGGCACTCTCTCTGCCACATTGCTGATAGTATTTATACCTGTCTTTTCTCCTGGGCACTAATCGGGGACTGAGTGCCAAGCATAGGGCCTGAACAGAGTAGGTGATCAGGAAGAGGCTGTCACTTCGGCTTCCATCCATGGAGCTCAAGGAGCCAACCTTCTCATTTCAGTTCACTTCAAAAAATGTGTGTTGAGCACCTGTTGTATGCCAGACACTGTGGTGGAGCCTGGGAGACCCTTACAATTTATGCAGCGGGTCAGGGGCTGAATGAAGACACGTGGCAAGGGCAGGCAGGCCGTCTAATCATGCCGTGAGGAGGGGCAGAGGATGGTGTGGGCCTATTTCATCCATTGCCCACTCTCCCATCTGATGCCAAGAGAGCAAGCACAGCATGGTGGTTAAAAGCTGCTGCTCTAGAGTCTGGCAGTCTGGGGCTAGCCATGGTTATTTGGGAAAGAGGGTGGTTATGAGGCTAAATGAGATTTTACCCTCAGTGCAGTACCTGACACAGAGTCAGTGCTCAGTAAACAGTAGTGATGTTGATGATGGCATCCTATTGGAGACTGGGCAACTTTCCATCAGATGGAGGAGCAGGCTGTATCATTCATGCTTTGTACAAAACTGGGGTCCAGAGAGGGCTTGGCCTCTCCAGGAGCTCCATGCTTTTGATCCACATTGTCTCTGGCTCTGGGCCCTTCCTCCACCCTCTGTGCTTCTCACTTGTGAAAAGGTGAGTGATTTCACCCCTTCCTTTTGTCATCTCAGGTGACTCAGCCCCCTGGCACCTCCCCTCTCTTTCCTAATCTTGAATTGGTGCAATTTCATCACAAGTGTCTCCAGAGTGGGGACTCTTTTTCAAGCACCTCCCCCTGCCCTCTGCAGTGCCAGCATATAGCTCTTTCATGTGGCAAATGGTAACTCTCTGTGATTTCTGTCTAGGAGGCTCTAGACCAGGGTTTTTCAACCTCAGCACTGTTAACTTCTGGGGCTGGATAATTCTTTGCTGGGGGAGCGTTCTGAGCACTGTAGGATGCTTAACAGCTTCCCTGGCCTCTATGCACTAGATACCAGTAGCACCCACCCCTAGTTGTGAAATCTGGGCATTCACCTCACCTCCTTAGCCTCAGTTTCTCACCTTCAATATGTTGATGATCATAACTCTAAGAGTTATTGTCAAGTTCTTAACACACTGCTTGACACTTGGCAAATATTCAATAAGTATTAGCAAATATTCTTTGTAGATGCACGTTCAAACTCAACAAACATTTTTGCCTGCTTGCTATGTACTGTTAATAATTACTGAATACTCTGTGCCAGGCACCATTTCAATGTATTGACTCATTTATTTGACCTTAATAGGAATCCATGTGGTAAATACTATTCTTGTTATCCAGATGAGGAACAGAAGCACAGAGGGTTAAAACATTTGCAGGCAACTTGGATTCGAACCCCAGACCATGTGGCTCCAGAACCCATGCTCATAGCTGCTGTCCAGTGCCGCGACACCAAGCTGTTATTAGAAGCTTTCATGTTCATTTCATTTACAAGTTGCCAGCCCCCTCTCCAGAGGTGGCTTTTTTTTTTTTTAGAACTATGCTGTCCAGTTTGGTAGCTACCAGCTACATGTAGCTATTTAATTGGAAATTCACTAAAATTTAAAAATTCAGTTCCTTAGTCACACTAGCCACTCTTCAGGTTCTCAACAGCCCTGTGTTCTTAGTGGCTAGGTATTGGACAGAGCAGATATAGGACATTCCCCTCATCACAGAGTTCTCCTGCACAGCTCTGTTCTGCAGGCTGTGGGAAATGAATTTCCTTCTCCCGAGAGTGTTTTGATGTCCCTTTAGATAATTGGTGTCAGCCAGTCAACGTCGTGCCCAGAGTTGTATAGCCACCAGAGTGTTCTGTTCATTTAACATTTATTAAGTCTCAACTATGTGTCTGGAACAGTATTTGGGACTGAAGAAATAAAGATAGATAAATGTGGTCCCTGCTCATAAATGTAGTTTATAATAGCATTAGGGCATTAACTCACAGAGCTCAGTCCGCATTTGTGTCATGTGGCTTAGGGGCTAAGTGAATGTGATAGGTGCTAAATTTGTTCAAGAGCACAAATGTCACGGTAGCCAGGGCAGGGGGCAATTAATTCAGAGTTGGGCCAGGGGTTTCCTGAAGGAAGGACCTGGGAGCGCTGCCTTGAAGGATGTATGGCAATCCTTGTGCCGTCAAATATTGGGCAACATCTTTGTGGTCCTAGAGATACTCTAACTCTCACTGCCTGGAATTTCTGCTGTAGAAACTGCAGGAAAGAGAGTTGAGATATTAGAGCAGGTCATCATTTTTTAAAGGAGAGCAATTGGTAAAGAAGTTACATCCCAGGTGAACCCAGGGATGAGCCCAGTGAGTGGGGCAGGAAGCCCAGAGACAGGAAATATCAGGGTATCACCTCTGCTTATACCTCTGGAGACTCCAGCATCCTTCTTTCCTAATCCCAATCTAAGCCCTTCCTCCCCACTCCCTGAAGCCCTCCAGACCCACTCCCTATCGTGTCAGCTGACCCTGCCCAATTGCCCATCTTCCTGCTCCAATTCAACACTCCCCTAGCTCAGAAATTGCTTGGCGATATTGGGAACAATGAGGCCTGACTCTCTTAGTTCAGAGCAAAATGGCTTTTTTTTTTTTTTTAAAAAAGGGTATTGCATTCCTCATGATGTATGGAAAAGTCAGGAGAGCAGAGAAGGGCAAGGGCGGGAGGGGAAGGTGAAGAGTTGGACTCCAGGGTGGCTGGAGCCTTGTCAGGCAGGGAAGGTGGCAGATTCCGCTGACGCTTGGACTCTTGGTCCCACAGAGCCGGGCCCAGGCTGAAATGGGCTAGAGAAAAAGCCCTGGGTGTTTATTGGCTGGGAGGGGTAAGTCATCAGGACTGCCAGTGAGCTAGGGGCTGTGGAGAGCTTATTCTTTCTAGGGAGGCAAGAAAGGTGTGGAATTTAGCTTCTGTCTTGTCCTATTGGACAAGAGTGAGGCAGTGAGATAGGCTGGAGTGAGAAGGTTTCCCTGGGAGCCACATTCAAGCCCAGAAACTGCAAGTGATTTGCCTAGGATCATACAGCACATCAGTGAGTGGCTCTGTTACTAGAATCCAGGAGTGTGTGTGTGTTTGTGTGAACGGTATGAATGGTTCACTCATTTTTATTGCTGAGTAGTAGTCCACGCTATACCTGTAACACAATTTAGTTTAACCATTCACTGGTTGGAGGACATTTGGATTGTTTCTAAGTTTTGGCTATAAATGTTTATTTGTTTTAATTAACAGACTTCATTATTATTTGAAACGGAGTCTCACTGTCTTGCTCAGGCTGGAGTGCAGTGGTGTGATCTTGGCTCACTGCAGCCTTCACCTCCTGGGTTCAAGCTATTCTCGTGCCTCAGCCTCCTGAGTAGCTGGGATTACAGGCATGCACCACAATGCCTGGCAAATTTTTATATTTTTAGTAGAGACAGGGTTTCACCATGTTGGCCAGGCTGGCCTTGAACTCCTGACCTTAAGTGATCCAGCTGCCTCAGCCCCCAAAGTACTGGGATTACAGGTGTGAGTCACTGCGCCCGCCCAACAGACTTTGTTTTTTCTTTTTAAGAGCAGTTTTAGGTTTATAGTACAGCTGAGTGAAAAGGACAGAGTTTCCATATGACTCCCTCCTGTCCTGCTCACAGGGCACAATCATTTTGCTGCCCTGAACATCCCCTGTGCTCCATCCCTCCCTCCAGAACCCCTGACAACCACAGATCTTTTTACTGTTTCTACAGTTTTGCCAGAGCTTTTTTGTTTGTATCTCTTTAGAATTTTCTGAGGGTTCCCTCTTGGATCTCTAGGCCCAACCATGCCTTACTACAGAGACTAGTTGGAACGCAGGCCCCATGGGGAGTTAGTTGCAGGGGTGTGTGAGCAGCCTGCAGACGAACTCCGAATTGCTTTCTTTCTAGGACGAACTCAAATTGCTGGAATAGGCTGATTCAGCCCCATTCCACTGGTTGAGCTGTGGCCTCAAGAGGGCTCGGTGCTCCAGGCCCTGTTTGGGGGTGAAGGAGAGCAGAGGCGAGGAAGAGTGGCCCTGTCAACTGAGAGCTCAGCTCTGGGGTCCTTTTCCAACCCCCAGGCCCTGGGAGACCCCAAGCACTCAGCTCCTTTACAACCCAGCTCCGAAGCCAGCTGCCTGGTCTTCTCCCTCCTGATGCCTCTGGCTCAGCCTGGGGCTGCCTCCTGGCCTGCAGGCTCCCCTCTGAGTCCCACTTTTATGTCTAAGCAGACAGGAAAATAAGCAATTGGTTTTTGGATATTACATGAGCCGGCGAGAGAAACTTTAGTAAGGAAAAAAGCAGAGGGAGGGGTCTGAAGCTCTTAAATGGAAAACTACAAAAAGCCCACCATTTCCAACTCAAATGGAGACAGCTGCAAATCTGCTATGATCAGAGAGATAGTGCAGGTGACCCCAGGCCTTTGGGAGAACACTGGCCCAGCCAGCCAGGGCTCTGCCATGTCCCACTGGAGGGCTGAGAACAGGCAGGATTCTTCTCCTTCCCTCCCACCCCGGCTTCTGCGGACATCCTCTTTGTTCACAGACTTTTCTGCACCTCCACATTCACACTTTCAGGTGACTCTCAAACAACCCTGGAGGCAGGGCAGGCTGGGACTTCAGACCGTCACGGGGCACACAGGATGTAGAGTGGGAGGGACTGCAGGGGGGAAGGTCAGCTACCTTCTTTTGCAGATAAAGGAACTTGGGGTGAAACGTGCTGTTTATGCAGAACAGGGGCCGCAGCTCAGTTTCACAGTGCCCAGGGCAGTGCCCCTTCCGGCGCTCAGGGACATGGGGAGATGATTATGCATAGTGTTTTGCAGGGCATCCGGGTGAGGAAACTGGCATTTGGAGAAGGGGCTCTCCCTTGCCCAGGCCTTTGGACTCCTGGTTTGGCATTCTTGACTGTTCTGTGTTTTCTTTGTGGTTCTACCCATCCATCCCATTTCAGGTTGAGTAGACTGTCCAGATGAGGCCATTGGTGTGTGTGTGTCTGTGTGTGTTTGTGTGTGTGCGTGTGTGTGTGTGGTGTTTTTAGGGTGGGGAAGGACAGGGGTTGTGGGCATGAATGACAGGGAGGAATAACTGTGACTTGGCAGGAGGAGGTGGAAGGTTAGGAAGGGCCTCATGGATCCTGCCATATGCTTGATCATGTGCCAGCTGCCCAGGCTTAGAAAATTCTCATTCAGAACATATGGCCCTGAGCAGCCACATGGATGCTGGTGTAGCCTCTGTCCTGCCTTTTCTTAGCCCCCTTCAACTCTAGAGTCCAAGGAATGCTGGCAGATAGGCCCATGAGTCCCCATCTCCCCACAAACCTGGTATCCTATGAACAGGAGCCCCAGAGGGCTGAGAAAGGAGGATAGGTGACCCTATTTCTTTGACCCATTGCTGACCTGCTTTGAGATCCGTAGTGGGGTTGGGACTTGAAGCTAGCAACTAAGAGGCACTCCTCCTCCCGCTGACCACAGAGAGGGGACATCTGTCCTGCATCTGATGGCACTGTACTTTTCCCAGTGACTAATTCCTGACCCAGTCTCTTGGATTCTCTTTAAGAAAATATTGGGAAATGTGAGAAAGCAGGAAAGGCTTAGGGTTATGGACAGAATGTTTGTATCCCCCAAAATTCATGTGTTGAAGCCCTTAGCCCCCCACCCCTGCACCCCCAATGTAAAGGTATTTGATGATGGGGCCTTTCTTTGGGAGGTAATTAGGTTTAGATGGGGTCATGAGGGTGGGGCCCCCATGATGGGATTAGTGTCCTTACAAGAAGAGGAGAGATCCGAGCTCTCTCTTTCTCCACTATTTGAAGATATAGTGAGAAAGCGGCCATCTGTAAGCCAAGAGGGCTGTTACCAAGAACTGAATCTTTTGACACCTGGAGCGTGCAGTTCCCAGTCTCTAGAACTGTGAGGAATAAATGTTGGTTGTTGACACCATCCAGTCTATGGTATTTTGTCATAGCATCCCGAGCTGACTAAGACACTTGGCGACCTCCTTTTGCTGGATTGTGGAGATACAGGATAGTCCTTGTCCCAGTTGTTTACACTCATATAGGGGTGTACACAAGTGCATAGGAATGCCATGTGAAAAGAAGCAGGCCACGGTTCAACACCCTAAAGAAGGTACCAAGAGGAGCATAGGTTTAGGGTGAGAGCAACCTTCTCTCGGCATGGACCTGAGTGGGGGCAGTTTGTGTCTCAGTCCAATCTCAAACTATAGGTAAGAAATTTATAACTGGCAGTGGCAGGAAAGACTGTTCCAGGTGGCAAGAATGGCATGAGGAAGGCCACCAGACAAGAAATGGTGTTACATCTGGGAACTGGGTGAGGTATCAGTATATTTGATGCGTGGAGTGTAGGCAGAAGAGGGATGATAGAGAAACCTTGGGCAGAGCTTGTGCCATGTCATGGAGGACCTGGAATTCTAAGTTTGGGCTTTGCTGAATTATCAGTGAGGAGCCGCAGATGGATTTTGAGCTGGAGATGGCATGATGAGAGCGTTGCTCGAGGACGATTATTGAGCAGAGTTGCACAGGATGGATTGGAGCGGCATCACAGGATGGATTGGAGCAGCATCGCATGATGATGGTAGTCTGGGCAGAGGTGGGTGGCCATGTGAAGAAGTGCAGGCTGTGTGCTGGGGAATCTTAGGTAAGAAAAAGGCTCCCTACCATCAGCCTGGCTGGAGACATGACCCACAATGTATATGAAAAAATGGGGAAAAGGTATAAGAAAAGTATGTAATGAATTGCCAGATGGGATATGGTCAGGTGCCAAAATACATGTTTTGGGCTGATAGAAAAGGATGAATCAACAGTGACTGGAGGGAAGAAATGGGCCTCTTGGACCAGGTGGGGCTTGAGCTGATTCTTGAACATGGGAGGATTTGAGAGTAAAAGGAGTATTGGTAAAGGAGAGAGAGAACAGCTCTGGCAGGGAACAGTGTGGCGGGAGTAAGGGTATATGATTAGACCCTGAAGACAGGGACCGAGGCTAGACTAGGCTGAGCTAATCATATTATTCCCGGATACAGTGTGTTATTAAACTCGGGACTCCTGGGGCTTGAAGGCTGGGGTCTTTAGGAAGGCCCAGGTGAGGGTCTCCAGCTCCTGCCCTCTGCAAAGCTCCAGATCTCTAGGCCCATCCAGCCAGGACCTCCACAAAGTCTTGAATAGGCTAGCCTCATCTCTTCTGGCCAGTCAGAAGCCAGAATTCTCACCTCAACCTCTGTGCTGAGACCGGGCCTTTCTGTGGAAAGCACAGAAGAGAGCCAGGGAAGGAACGCAGCCCGGGAGGCAGGTTCTGAGAAAGCCTGGGCTGGAGGAGTCAATGAAAAAGTCACACTTTTGACATCTTGTCTGATCCCCTCACCTGGTCCTAGGTCTCCTGGGTGCCCACAGGGGCCCCCAGATTTCTATGAGGAAATCTATATTTTGAGATCCAAAGGTGCAGTTATCCCTGGCACCCTGCCTTCCCTCCACTCTGCCCTTGGTGGCTTCACTAGGAGACTTTTTTTTTTTTTTGAGACGGAGTCTTGCTCTGTCACCCAGGCTGGAGTGCAGTGGTGCGAGAGACTTCTTTAACATTCCCTTTGGTTGTTTCTGAAATGGGTCTTTGTAGACGGGAGACAAAAACTCAGTTCATGGCTGCAGTCCTGTCCTGATTCTGAAGCGCTGGGTGCAGGGGCAGGAGAGATGATGGGGAGCCATCCCTGCTAGGGGCACATCTATCCTGCACCCTCCCCTGTCTGAGGCAGTGGGGAGCCCATGGCAGTTACCATTCCACTTGCCTGGGAGGCAGCCCAGGCTGGCCCCATCTTCTCATCCTGGCCCAGGAATCTAACTCTAGACTGCTGGAGATGTGTGTTGACGGCTCCAGTTTTGATCTTGTGGGAGGGTCAAAGCTGTGGGGAAATGATCCAAGACAGGCAAAGGGATAAGGAGTATTTGGGGTCTGGTAATTTGACCCTATATCTCTCCTCTCCCTCAATCCTGGCATTTGTTCTGGTGACTGAAGGCTAAGTTTCTGGTCAGTACCTCTTAGCAGGGGCACTTGAGTGACTAAAGAGGAACTTGCAGCCTGGGAGGGAAGAAGTGCAATGTCACAGCTCCATATGCATGCCCCATGATACATGGCACCATTAGAGGGACCTGTGCCTCCTGACCCCCTGCCACACAGCCCACGGAATCAGGGCTACACAAACACTGAGCGGGTTCCCGTGTTGACTTTAAAGTGGGCACATATCTTGGCATCTTTTCAGGAGGGGTCTTTCTTCCTCTGCCTTTGCAAAGGCTTCTCTGCTGCCTTCAGTCCAAAGCTCATTCTTGGGTGACTCGCATGCTATTTACAGAATAGTCAGATCTGGCCACTCACTGCTTGTAAAGAGCTGGCACTTGGACTTCAACATGCTGGGATGAAATTGCAGCTCCACTGCCACTTAGAAACAGGGATGGGGCATCGGTGGGTGGAGGGGTGGCTCCCCAGGGTGGGGATCAGAGCCCCCATCCTGCTCTGTCTGTGGTGTACAGAGGGACATGCTCTGGCAGTGGGGTAATTCCAGTGGGCACAGTCTTGTGAGGGTTGGGCCCTGGAGCATACAGCATGAGGGCTCCCACAGACCCAGGACTGAGAGCCTCCTGTTGGCATCTTGGACACCAGCCCAGCGTTTCTGCATTCCTCACACAACCTGGGAGATGAAAGAACGAACAAACTGCCAACCCTCTGGCCCTAGGGCCTCTGAACTGAGGAAATGGTTGAATAATGAATGAGGCCAGAGCACTTCAGAGAGGTGGCCCTGGGGACTGAGTGGGCAGCAGGAGAGGCACGGACAGGTTGAGGGAGTGGCTGGCATGTGCAGAGATGCTGGGAGCCCGATGAGGTCGTGGCTGTGGCTTCCACTGCAGGTTAGGGCTATTGACTTGCACGGAGGAACGTGGCCCACGGATTGTGTTGCAAACCCTCAGACTGTCGCACATCTGACCTCCTGGTGCTGTTCCTATTGTACTTCATACCTTGATAGTTTGCAGAGCTGGATTTAGGCTGGATTCAGGGAGCTCCGCCCCCCCCGCCCCGCCCAGGATGAGGGCTGCAGAACAGGAAACTTACTCCAGGGCATCTGGGTGGTGGTATGTACATGTGACTTCCAGCAGGTGTTGGACAAGGGCAGCTTGCATGGCAGTACCCAGAGGGAACTGAGGGTTCTCAGGACATCCTTGCCAGATAGTTGCTTGCTTTTGGTGATGAGACACTGTCTTCTCTTGAGGCTGCACTTTTCATCAAGCAGTTCAATATGAGGGTATTCAAACCTGTGACCTGGAGTCCCTGTGTCTCTTGTTTTGTCCATTGTTTTTATGCTTTCGGCATGGCCTAAAAGGGGCAGCATCTCCTACAACTCAGCAAGCAGGAATAAAGGAACACACCTGTGTTGAGGGCTTGCTGTGAGTCCGGGAGTTTTCTTGTTGAATTTGTATGATAGTTTGCCTAAGTTCTGGTATCACCCCTTTTGAAGAGGAGTAGACTGAAGTACAGAGAGGCCGTGTAACTTGACCTGAATCACACAGCTAACAATGGGTGAGCTGGATCCAGATTTATGTGGCTGAGCTAAGATTTGAATCCTGGTCCCTTTTCCTGCCAGTCTGCAGCTTGTGGAGGTTCTCAGCCTTCTATTGGGCATTTTGAGGGCCTTTCAGTCAGGTTCACTATAGGGGCAGCTTTTCAGGGCTTACCACTCCAGTCCCCCAGCTCTCTTAAGCCCTTCAGGGTATAAAGCAGGTACTACAGCATGTGCCAGACCGGGGAGACTGCCTGGTCCTGGATCCCCTTCACAGGAATTCCTTCTCCCCTTTCCTTGCAAAGGCTGGTTGGTGCATGGGGAGGTTCTGTATTTGCCAGCTTGTTCCCAACCACCTTATAGCCCTTGTGTCTTGTCCTATGCAGGGGCACTTTCCTGGGCTTTCTCTCTCTGCTAACAGCAAGCATGCCACCGTAGCAAGCAGCAGATCCTTTCTACCTCCTCTCAGCTCAAAGCATTGAAGACAACATCCCTGGACTCTGATTGGCCCAGGGCCCTCCTGTGCACATTCTTCTAGGTGGCAATCCACCCTGCCATATAAGCAGAGCTCTCCCAGGCCTGCCCTGGCTGGTTGTGATAAATACTGGCCAGATCAAGGCCCAGCCAGAGCCCCTTTGCATAGGGTCCATTGCCTCGCCTGCTGCCAGGCACCTGCATTCCTAACTTGAAGAGCCAGAGTCAGGAGCACCAATTCTGGCCCCGGAAAGATGGTTTGGAGAAAAGGTTTGCAGCTTTAGTGTCAGCTAGCCTGGATCAACATGGGGCTGGGAAAGTCCTGGGAAATACTTCCGTGCACACACTGCATAGGAGCCTGGAGATAGAGGGAGAATGGGGCAGGCAGGGGGTAGACCCCTCCTCAGGGGAGCTTTGCTGAAAGTTTGAGGCCACCCTAGCCCCACTCGGGGGTTTTCCAGAAGTATAGTTCCCTGTTGCCCAGCCAGGCCCCTCTTCAGGGCTCCTTCTCCAGGCTGGTCCCTTGGGCTTCTTGCCTCCATCAGTTCTGACATCCTGCCTCCCTTGGGCTGGGCTGGGCTCCAGGCTGGACTGCACAGAGCAGAAACACCTCTGGGCAAGGCCATATTAGAATAACTCTCTAAGCCTGGAGATTCCCTTCAACCCAAACGCACATGTCATTGCATCTCACAACAAATTTCACTGTCGTTCATGTTTTATTAGTATAAGTGCCTTAAAAGCAGATCAGAGATTCAACTAATTTGCTCATTAGTAAAAGGAAATTAGCCATTTGAGATCTGTTCTAATAAAATTAGCTTGGTGACAGCGCTTTGTTGCTGTGTTTATTAGATTGCCATACTCCCTGCATTTTAAAGGCCAGAGCAGTCATCAGCAACTCTTCAGGGCATTCTCCTAGTTTCTCTCTTCCTCTTTTTTGTTCTCCCTCTCAGGCCTGTGGAGATTGTTTTTCCCTTTCAAGGCTAATTGGGAAGGCCTGACCCAAATCTGCGCTCTATTCACACAATCCCAGGAGCCCCAGGAGTGCCCGTTTCCTCCCCTCCCCCTCTGCTCCCCCTTCCCAGCCTCTCCCTGCCCCGGCCCCAGCCGCATCCTTTTAGGTTTTCCATGTTGCTGGTCCTTTAAATGAAGCCAGCACCTCCTTGCCATCCATCATCTCCCAGGCCAGTGACAGACCCTCAGCAGCAGCCCTTCCCACTCCTCTGGGTCTCCTTGCCTCATGGAACCTTCTGGATTATCCTCCAGGTGAAGAGCACCCTCTGAATTCACGCTTTGGCTTCACCCAGTTGCTCGTTCCCATCCCCTGGAAGTGGCCCGCTGTCAGTGCGGTCAGATTCCGCATTTGCCTCCACCTTGCACATGTGTGCTGGCTGTCTGGACCTTGAATGGCATGGCCAGGAAGCTCATGAGGCAGCCATCATGCAGCGAGCTGCCTGGGGTCGCGCCTGTGTCTGAGGCTGGGCAAGGAATGTGTGATCATGGGAAGCTCCTAGTGAACCCAGGAGTATATGATTCGCAGCATGTGCTGTCTATATCACTATGGAGATGACGGCTGGCACCTCTTGTGGAAGCATTTCATCCCACCTGATGTGTCCTCTTCACACCTACCATGGGCATTTACTCTGTGCCAGGCACTGGGGGTGGCCGTACTTTATTTGCCCTCCTCCGTGGAATCTTCTGGATGATATTAGAAACATGTTGTTCTCATTTTAAAGAGACAGGACTGACATTTGCAAAGTTCCCCAAGGGTTACCCTGGTTGTAAGCTGCAGATTAAGTTTTTTTTTGTGGGGGCGTGGGGAGGGACGGAGTCTCATTCTGTCACTCAGGCTGGAGTGCAGTGGCGCGATCTCCACTCACTGCAGCCTCTGCCTCCCGGGTTCAAGGAATTCTCCCGCCTCAGCCTCCTGAATAGCTGGGATTATAGGTGCATGCCACCATGTCCAGCCAATTTTTGTATTTTTATTTTTAGTAGAGACGGGGGCTTTGCCATATTGGCCAGGCTGGTCTTGAACTCCTTACCTCAGGTGATCCACCCACCTTGGCCTCCCAAAGTGCTGGGATTAAAGGCGCAAGCCACTGCACCCAGCCTGCAGAATAAAAATTTGAACCCAGGCTGTGTGTCTTCAAAGCCCCTGACTTTCACCACTACGCTACATGGTGTGCCTGGATGAATGTCTGCTGCCTGCCCTCACTGGTGTGTGACATGGGAGCTTCCTGAACATGGGTCTCTGCCTCATCATCTCTGTATTCCTCACAGTGCCTGGCACCAATGTGACATGTAGTGAGTGCTCAGAAACATCTACTGAGTGAAGGTAGCTTGGGGAGAGATGATCAGACAGCCCAAACTAATCTGGGGTTGGAGGCTTGTTGCAGGGCATCCAGGATGGTCCAGTAGAACCTGGGCACTCTTCCTTCTCTCCCTTAGCTGTCAGCAGCCCCCTGCCCTAGCCCCAGCCCCTCTTTGCCCCTTCTAGATTCCTTCTATCCTGATACAAATCATTGGCTCAGACAACAGCGATGTGTTTATCCCACAGGATGTGACTCTGAATATTAGAATGTCAGAAGTGGCTGCCTTCGCAATAAGTTGCTGTCAGAGAGGAAATAAAGGGGGAGTTGCAGTTATTTAATTTGGAGCGTGCTGGTGACAGGCTGGGCCTGAGGATGCACTGCTATTTCCCCAGCAGCTGGGACACCTGCCCTGATTCTCATACTCCCTTGGGCCTGGGCAGGGACTGGTCTCACCTCCCTCCAGCCCCTGGGTTCTAAGTAGGTTCCTGGCAAGATCTCCCCTCCCTCTAGGGCTCTGTCCCCTCCTCTGCCTCTGCAACCCTAACCTGCCTCGGTGGCTTCAAGTCTTTCTCAGCCCTTCCAGTCCTCAGTGAGCCCTATGTTGTCACCCCTGCTCTCTGTCCTCCACCTCCCTGCCCAACCTTCTGTCTCCTGGCTCCCTTACAATATTTCCTCACTCATTTATCCCTACCACTCCTGTGAGGTTCTTAAAGAACAAGGAAGTGGGGGCTCAGAAAGGCTGGGCATCTGGGTCTTCTGATTCCATAGGATGAGACTCTAAAGGAGGCCAGGAAGAAGGGTTCAACTGTCCCTGAGTGCCTCCCATGGGCTAAACTCTGGGATAGCAAAATGAGTGAGATGCTTGGTTTGTGTCCTGAGTGGGGGTGGGGTGGGGAGTGTGCTCTTGCTCACAGCGGTGGGGTGGGATTGGGGTGGCCAAAGAAGGGATGGGTACTGGCCAGAGGAGGCTGTAGATGGGGCCTTCCTGAGTGGTAAATACTTGGAATCTGAATCTCCTTTCCTCTAATGGCAGGTGAGTCTCCCTTCTTTTGTTTTGTTTTATAGCAACATATTTGAACTTAATCTGAGGAATCTGTCTCCCTAGTGTTGCATAGCTGCTAATGTCTCTACTCAGTTTTTTAAAAATCTTTTTATTTTTATCCTGACTTCTTAAAATTTGTCTCTATGTCTGATTAGCTTGGTGGTCATCCAGCAATTGGTCAGAGATGTGTGCAAATATATTGAGCCATCAATGTCCCATTCTCTGACTGGGGGAGCACCTTAAAAGTTCGGGCAATTTTCTAGTCTTCCTTCTTTTTACTTCCCACCAGGCCATTTCAGGTCTTCCTGTGTGTCAACCTTCCAGTTTGTCAGGAAGAGATACTTCTTCAGCTGCTCTGTGGCTCTCATCCAGGAGCTACCTGCTAAATTTCTGGTTGTTGTTGTTGTTGTTTTCTCTGCTGTTTGTCTCAGTTGGGACTGTAACCTCAGTCCAGCAGAGCTACGGGCCCTGCCCGTTTGCTTTCCTGCCGAGCCAGCAGTTTTTACTGTCGACCCTGGGCACCTACAAGCTTGAGGTCTTCTGCTCCAAATCAAGTCAGCCCTCCTGCCGTCAAGATGCCCCCTACCCTTTTTTTTTTTTTTCCCCAGTGGTTAGCCCCACCCAAGAAGAGCCACAAAAAGGTGGGGGTGGGGATGGGAACAGCAACAGGCTAGAACTTTGTGGACTCCTACTTTTCTTATCCAAAGTTCAATTTTTTATGAACAAAATGAACAAATGCTTCTAGATGTTCTGCTTTGCCTTTGGTTGATTTCTGGATCCTCAAATTTTTTATATTTTTTAATTCTTTTCTATTCTGTCCGGTTTTGTTTTGTTTTAAACAGAGTCTTGCTCTGTCACCAAGGCTGGAGTGCAGTGGTGTGATCTCGGCTCACTGCAACCCCTGCCTCCTGGCTTCAAGCAATTCTTCTGCCTGAGCCTCCCAAGTAGCTGAGATCACAGGCACGCGCCACCACACCTGGCTAATTTTTGTATTTTTAGTAGAGATAGGGTTTCACCATGTTGGCCAGGCTAGTCTTGAATGTGTGACCTCAGGTAATCCACCCGCCTCGGCCTCCCAAAGAGCTGGGATTACAGGGGTGAGCCACTGCACCCGGCCTATTCTGTCCAGTTTTATAGTTGATTTTGAGAAGAAGATTTGCTGACCTTTTCATTCCACCATTGCTGGAAATCCTGTTTTGATTCTTGAGACCTGGGTTTATAAACAGGTAACTCGAGTTTTATTTGCAAGTGATGAAGAACCCTCTCTACCTGTTCAGAGCCCACAGGCTTCTTGAAGCTTTTGATGACCTGACCTTTCCTTAAGGCAAAGCTAATGGAGAATTGCATGCTGTCTTGAGTCCTGACTGCTTCACCCAAGGACCTCTCCACCTCTGCCCCTTCCAGAGGGGGAACCAGGCCCTGCACCCCATTCGAAGACCTAGAAACCCTCCCTGCTAAGTCTGTCTGTTTACCCATCAGTCCTACCTATTCCATGCCACTGATTGAAATAGAGGGAAGTGATTTCTATCCAGGACCCCTGAAAGTGTGACCTTATGCAGCTTATCTCATGAGCTTTTCCTTTTGAAGAAGGACATCAGTCCAACCCCTCCCTAGTGGAGGGGATGCTGCTTTCTGAGGAATCTCTTGTCCTCACTGCCGCCAGGACTCTCTGTAGTCTTTGGAGCAGCAGGCTCTGTTCTCCCTATCCTTCTTTCTAACATGGATTTAACTTCTCACTTTCTTGGTTATCATCCCTCTTTGCTCAGCTCTTGCTATTGGATAGCATCTAAATCTTCTAGCTTGGCATTCGAAAGCCTCATCATCTGGCCCAACTTACTTTCTAGCTGCAGCTCCCTTCACTACTCACATTGCTTCAGCCCAGTGGAATTGCTTGCTGTTCTTTGGACTTGCCATGTTTTCATACCTCTGCACTTTTGCATATGCTGTTCTCTCTGCCTGGAATGCTTTGTCCCCTCCCTATCTGGTAAACTCCTCCCTTCATGGGCCACCCTAGTTGTCGCCTCATCTGCTAAGCCCCCTTCGATTCCCTGGGACAGAGGTGCTGTTCCCTCCTTCGTCCTATTGCACTTTGGTTTGGTCTGGGCGATCGCATTGCACGGCCACCACCTGTTTACATGTCTGCTTCTCCCTCTTGTCTGCGAGGAATTTGGGGACAGGGCTGCCAAAGTCTGACCTGGTGCTTGACACATAGTAGGCTCCTCTTAAATGTGTGCTGAATGTCAGAATGACTGTCTGTAACCTTTCCTGCCAGAAGTTAGTTCTCTCGATGGCTCTCTGTAGGCTTTGAAGTCTTTGGAGTATGATTTATAATCTGATTATATTCAAATATAGGATCTACATGACAACATTCAATTAAATTCAACTTTTAAAAACCATTTTGAGTGGCTTTTGACTTATGTATTATTCATTGTCAGTAGCATTGGAAGCCCCCCGCCGGTCCCCCCACCTGACTCTATATTCAGGCTCTAGAATTGCTTAATTTAGTTTTGTCCTCCTGTTGTGAATAGCTGTCTTTGGCACCTAAAGAAACAACCTCTCTACCTTGACCCCCACCTGTGCCCTTTGAGGCAGGGGTCCTGGTGCTCACTGCTGTCACCATGAACTTTTCTGGGGCAGCTGACATGCGTATGATGCACACACAAGTATGTAAGAATGTTTGTGTTTGGGAGGGGAGATCCTCATCAAATGGTATGGGATCAATTTGTTATTTTATTATTTCTTCTTTTTAATAACCAAATTACTGATGCTGGCAAGTATTAAAGATTAATCCTGTAAATTCCTCCCTGAGCCGTAGAGATCCCTTAAACAGGCCCATTCCTTGATGGAATACATTCCAGGAAAGAGGCTCCAGAATGAATTCTGCCCTGGTTAGTAGGGATACCTGTGACTTTGAACTCTTACACTGACACTTGTCCTGTCTGGTAGCTGAAGGGTGACAGCCTGGGAGGGAGCAGTGGGATATTGGTTGGGACCCTGTTCCCCTCCCGCTCCTCGGAGCCAGTGACCCCCAAGAGAAATGTGAAGCTGCTGCTGACCAAAGCTATGACCTGAAGGAAAGAAAGCCAAGGGGATGCTCACTGAGTTGAGTGGGGGACTCCTGGGATTATAGCTCCATGAGGGCTCAGATACGTCATCCAGGCCACCCCCAACTTCCAGACAGGTCTAAATCCAAAGAGTTCCTAACTGAGAAAATTTATCTCTAGGTGTACAGATGGGTTAAATAGAAGACATCTTGGCCGGGCGCGGTGGCTCATGCCTGTAATCCCAGCACTTTGGGAGGCTGAGGCGGGCGGATCACGAGGTCAGGAGATCGAGACCATCCTGGCTAATATGGTGAAACCCCGTCTCTACTAAAAATACAAAAAATTAGCCGGGTGTGGTGGCGGGCGCCTGTAGTCCCAGCTACTTGGGAGGCTGAGGCAGGAGAATGGCGTGAACCCGGGAGGCAGAGCTTGCAGCGAGCCGAGATTGTGCCACTGCACTCTAGCCTGGGTGACAGAGCGAAACTCCGTCTCAAAAAAAAAAAAAAAAAAAAAGACATCTTAGCTGGTTCCCAGTTCTCAGAGAGAGCTGGATGGTGCCACGGTGCCCTGCGATGACTCACGCCATGACAGCTCTGGTGCTATGTCTGGCTCCTACTTGATTGTGAGCTCCTTAGGGCCAGAACTGTGTCTTATTTATTTTTATATTTCAGAACCTAGCACTGTGCCTGGAATGTAGAGGGGTTCACTGGAGATGTACTGAATGGAAGAAAGAATGTGTGGGTTGGGGGAGACAGTTCTGGTTGGAGGTAGGGACCAGACAAGAAGACTTTGACTCTATAACACAAGTGGGCACTGGCCTTCATATGTGCATGGTGACCCTTTCACTTGTGAGGGCACCAGGTGTGCACCCTAAAGCCCCTCAAACACTGCTGCTCAGCATGTCCCATCATCCTCACAGCAGGTTAGAGCTGAGAATAGGGTCCCTGACTGGTCTAGAACGAGAAACAGGCCCAGTCTGGGTCCCAGCAGGAAGCAGATGGCCCACTCCAGAGGCTAATTAAAGGGTTCTGATGGCGATTATTCACAGAGGTGTAGGCAGGGCTAAGGAAAACCAGAGAGGATGGTAAAGCACCCCAGGGCACAGCAGTAGGGTACAGGCAGTAGGGAATATTATCCCCCAGGCCTGAAAGGCACAGGGAGAGAGCAATGACCTCCAGGTGATGGCTGTAGCTATAGGGGTTATGGCCTTAGGGGAATGTCTGGGGGAAAGAAGGGGAAGGATAGCCCTGCCTCTGTCTCCTTCCTCCCTCCAGTCTCTTACCATGTCTCCCCTGGAGAACTCACATGAATGCCTGGGAGCAAGGGATCTGGGGTGCTGGCATCCATTGAGGTGGGTGCCTGGGACACACAGCAGGGTGAAGAGGGTGCAGGTGGGATGGGAAGGGAACTGATCATATCTACCACACAAAACATGGTACAAGTTGAGAGTGTCCAGCTCAGTGAGTGTGTGTGAATCCACAGGCCTCATCTCACCTAGTGGCTGAGAAAGGGTGAAGGTGGGCAGGTGTGACTCTTGAATCTGCCTCAGAAATGCAGAACTACAAATGCAACTCCTTGACCACCCAGCTGACACCTGACCAGCCTTCCTGGTCTCTGATCCCACAACCCAATAGACATTTTCCCTTCCTTTTCTGTCTTATTAAAGACCATCTATCCCAGGCAAGACAGCCAGCTGGCTGTCGGTGAAACACCAATAGCCTCCTACTCTCCTAATCAATATTGGAGTGGAGAGAAAAACAATTAGTGGCTTTTTATCTTCCAAGAAGTGGGCTGTCTTTAGTACAGGGCAGAGGTAGAAAGCATCCGGCGAGGGACACCAAAGTGCTTCATAAATCAAAAGCTAGTGATTTCTGGGTCTTGTGGGATTCCAGGCCAGGGGTATTGATGGACGTTTGCATGGCTGTCTGGGTTTGATTGGAGTTAAGGAGTGGGACAGGAGATGATTTGAGGTCCTTGTTCTAAGGGAGTGAGTTGAGAGAGGGAGAGAGGCATTGGGTTCCAGGGACTGGCTTCACAGTTCCTGAGGGTGGCTTTTCTTGGCCCACCCCAGGCTTGGCCACAAGCTCCCAAATCTTAGAGTGTAGGCTCTTGGGCTTGAAGAATCTTAGAGATCTTATGGGCAAACCACCTCATTTTACAGAGGGAAACACTGGGGCTTCATGAATGCAGTGACTTTCCCAAGGTCACATAGGGTGTCTATCACAACATCACACACTCGCTAAAGAAATCCTTTCCATAAGCCTATGAGGTGGGCTGTATCCATCCTTTTCTACAGCTGAGAAGGTACAGACTCAGAGAAGCCAAGCAACTGGCTCAGGGCCACACAGCCAATTCGTGGAGAAGCCCAGGTCTGCCTGACTCTACAGTCCATGCCCTTCCACCAGACATGCTGAGATAGTCCTGTAGGGTCAATCTGGGGCCATCTTCTTATCTCACATCCTGTGGGCAGAGCATAGATGCTTTATTTTGACAACATCCAAATCCCATAGCACTAATTGCTATTGTCTGCCTGAAGTGGCATAGCTCTGTGTTTGGGTTGATGCATGAGGGTCAGCCTAAGGATAATTAATGGGATCCATTCTCCTTTCTGCTGCTCAATTGAACTCAATTTGGGTAATTTTCATTAGTCCAGCTGGAGGCCTTATCCCCTGCAGGGGTGGGAGGCTAATAGGGTAGTTGTACGGTGGAGTCACCTGGATCTCCCACAGCAGGGCAAGTGGGCTCATGTAGGTCATCCTTATGAGGGGCTGACTAAGGCCGAAGTCCCCTGTTCTCTAAGGAACAGAAGGACCACCCTGATGGCTCCTGCTCTGTACACACACGTGAGTGTGCAGCAGCTGTGCCTCTCCCCTCTGCTCCTCCCTGGAGGCCTAGAGTCTTGGAAGTTCTGAGATGAAAGAGATCAACTTGCTTTCTATTATTTGAACCTTTTCTGCAGCTCTCTTTCTCCCCCAAACCCTCACCCAGTCTTTACTTGCACACCTCCAGGGACAGGATGCTCACAACTCCTACCCCAGAGCTTCTCTGGTATGCTCCCAGGTGCATTTCATGAATTCTTCCCAGCCTTAGAACTGCCGTGTCAGAGGGTCAGTGTCCCATTGCTGGTAACCTATGGCTGTGGGCAACTTCCTCCATTCCCTTTCCCCAGTGGACTGCACAGATCAGATCAACTTCTGTGTGAGCTATGATGTGGAAATTGTCAGGGAGCACTGCTGTATATCTTTCAGCCCCATCTTCTATGTCCTCAAACAAGACCCGAATCTTTTTTTTTTCTACAGTTCCCAACAACAATCTGAGTGGCAGCCTTTAAGGGCAAAATGGTCAAGTCCATCCCATAGCAGCTCTTTAAATATTGAATTGTTGGTTCTTGTAAGTTTTCTACAGGCTAGATAAGCCCAATTCTTTAACACTTCTCCTAAGACATGATTTGAAGTCTGTCCCATTCCGCTCACTCGCCTCTGTCAAAATTTCTCCAAAGCCAACACTCAACACTAAACCCCATTCCTGGGAGGGGGAGAGGAAGGAAAAAAAGAAAGAGAAAAAAATAAACTCCATTCCCACAGAGTCAGACAGGACTGTTACCATCTTCATTTTGGACCTTCTATCTCCATGAAAGCAGCCCACGCTCTGTTAGCTTGGCTGGCAACCTCTTCACAATGGTAACTTAATGCTGTCTGGAGCCCCTAAGTCCTTTTCTCAAGGACCAGATGAGACCTTAGCCCAGGACATGCCCTTGGAGATACCTGTGGCCTTGGAGATACCTGTCAGAGGCTGTTACCACCCTCCACTCTGCTCCTAGTTCAGAAAAGCCAACTGGCAAAACTTTTCTGAGTGGTCCTCAGCCTTTTTCATCTGCTCCCAAGAAGAGAGAGAGAGATGCCACAAGGGCACTGTGGTCATGTCATATCCTGCAAGGACAGAGCTGTCTCACCTAGTTCCTGGTCTCTTGGTCTGTCCTTACTTACCCCTGCTCTTCCTGAGGTCCTGTCCTCTGCTCCTGTAGGTTCGTGCTCACTCTCCTTCCTGCTTCACCCCTGCTGGATGGATTCTTGCTTAGCTTTGGTGCTGCAGGGTTGAAGAGTTGGGGCGTGGGGGAGGATGCTGAGGTTTATCTACCCAGTGCTTGTCCTCCATCCTTGAGTCAGGTCAAGTTGTCCAGCCTCCCACCTCTAGTTGGGGTGAATTGGTTCCTCCCAAGCTGGTAGTCAGATGCTAGGGAGATCGAGCCATCCTTACCAGCCTTCAGAGGATGCTCATGGCCCTGGTCAGGTGCTCTGCTGGATCTGATGGCTGTATGCTGGGTGCTCCCCGTCAGCTCATGTAAGACCAGGGACTGGAGTCAGACAGACCTGGGGTGTAACCCAGGCTTCATGCTTGTTAGCTGTGTGTCCTTGGGAAAGCTACTTAACATGCCTGAGCCTCAGTGTTAAAATCTGTAATTTGGTATGTAATTTTCATCTGCCAGAGTTGATGTTAAACTTTAAAGAACTTGTCACTTGGCCCAGTGCTCACACAGGGCCATGCATGCTGTAAAGGCTCAATTGTTTTTATATTGAAATTTTTCTGCTAATAGTGAAATTAGCACTTTCCAGAGTGAGGAGAGCAAAGTGGGGATGACTTGGGAGGTGGGATGGTTGAGGCATGGTGACCCCAGGGCTGTCTGTCTCTGAGAGTTGGCTCCCTTCCAGGGCCAGGCCTCCATAGCTGCTGCTGCTGCTGCCACTGCCACCAGCGCTTCAGGTCCTGTAGAAGCGTCGACTCTGCCCCTGGCTCTAGTGACACTGCAAGTAAACAGCAGTTGTCAGAGTCGATTTAACGTTGATATTTTTATCACATATCAGGGCCTGGCGCCATGGCAAGGAATGACAGAAGCAGAATGCTAAATAATTTGCTAAATAATGTACACTCCCTGGGCTGCCTGAATGGAGCAGCTGAGGGAGAGTGGAGACTCTGGTTTGGCGTGCATTATTTGTGCAAGGGACACCTTTAGTCCCTCGTTCCTGGTGTCCCGTGCTGACAGCCTCCTGTGGGCTGGGTCCTGGGTGAGTGGAGCTTACCACAGAGCAGCAGATGAGACAAAGCCAGGGGTGTGCAGAGAAGGAGAGAGAGAGAGAGAGAGAGAGGGGCTCAGGGTCAATAAATACTTGATTTGATTTGATTTGAAAGGAGGGAGGAGGGAAGCAAGGGAAGACAAAGAAGCAGAGGAAGCAGTTGAATTAGAGACAGAGGCAGGAGGGAGAAAAGAAGGAGGCACAGATGGAGGGAGGTGAAAGGAGCAGGGAAACCAGGGGAAAGAGAACGAGGGAGAGGGGAAGTGGAGAAGACAGAGACGGGCAGGGGGAACCATGGGAGAGCAATGAAAGAGGCTTGGCCAGGGGTCCAGGGAGAGAGGGAGGGGTGGGCAGAGATGAAGCAGAAGGGCAGGTTGGGGACCCCAGAGAGCTACAGCAGCAGTGTCAGGCCAGGCCAGGGCCCACAGGATGAAAACACTGACATTTTCAAACCTCCACTTTGCTCCCCATATCTGCTGATTTGTAGCCTCCTTCTGGGCACAGAGTTACTCCTCTGGGCTTTGGGAGAGATGGGGTGTTAAGGCTGTACAGGTTCAAAGCCCTCCCAGGTAGACTGGGCTCAGTCCACCTGGGAGCCAGGGAGGAAGAAAGTCCCACCTCTTCTCACCCTTACCCTGCCTGGGAGAGACCAGAGAAGGGGACACTACCCCAGAGTAGGGCCCCACTGGCTGCTGCGAACTCCAGGCCAACACAGGCCAGTGCCTGAGAGCACTAGCAGCACAACTTCCAAGGACATTGCATGTCACCAAGATACTTCCAGTCCTCAGTCTCTCTCTGGAAAGCTGCATTGGTCTCTGGACAGGTAGAGTGTCTTAGTCTCTCTAATTTCAGCATCTAGTGAGGTCCTTGGAATGCAGTAGGTGGTCAATACGTGTTCATGGAATGAGTGAAGGTGTAAATGAACTGTCTTTCGGTGAAAGAAAGGAGACATCAGAGACAGAGAGAGGTTGAATGACCCAGTCCCACAGCACATTGGTGACAGGCACAGGACCCATAATCTCTCAGACTGGGGAGAAGGTCTTCCAATGTCTCCATAACTACCTCTGGAGGCTGGAGGAAACTTGGACCCTAGCCCCTGTTTATAAATAAGATAGAATAAGTTGGAACCCTGATCAATCCAGTGTGTGGCTGAGCCCTTCTAGAAAGGTCTGAGTCTTTCTGCCTTCTCACTTTTTCTTTCTTCTCTCAACCATTTTCCCGCATCTTCCTCTGCCAACCCAATCTACCAAGGAAATACTGTGACTGATTCTCATGGAAATCTTTGGCCAGGTCATTGCCATCGCAGTGCTCCTTCATGTCAGTCTTGGCCACCACACAGACCAGGCTATGCTGCAGGCACAATCAACCCTCAAATCCCAGTGGCTTAGCACAGCCAAGGGGGATTTCTTGTTGCATCACAGTCTGCAGCATGTTGGGGTGGCTCTTCTTGGATAAACTTCTTCAAGGGATGAATGATGCAGGGATCCTTGCCCCTTCTGTTTTCTGATGCTGCCATATTAACATGTGCTCTCTAAAGGAGCCTTTGAAGGGGAAGAGAGAGTAAAAACAAGCACACCTGGGGACTTATGCCAAGCTAGGAAGTGGCCTACCACTTCTGTTCACACGCCATTAGCCAGGACTCTCTCAGATACCCCTTGCGTAGGTACAAGGAAGGCTTGGAAATGTAGCTTTCTTGTGTACCCAGAAACAGGCAGATGGTGTGGGATCTGGTGAACACATTGTACAGCTGACCCTTGAGCATTGCAGGGGTTGGAAGCATCAACTGCCCCTGAGTAGTTGAAAGTCTGTGTATAATTTTGACTCCCCCAAAACTTAACTACCAATAGCCTACTGTTGATTGAAAGCTTTATTGATAACACAGTTAACAGATATTTTGTATGCATGTGTATTATATACTGTATTCTTTCAAGGAAGTAAGCTAGAGGAAATAAAATGTTATTAAAGCTTGTAATCCCAGCACTTTGGGAGGGCGAGGAGGGCGGATTGCTTGAGCCCAAGAGTTCGAGACTAGCCTGGGCAACATAGTGAAACCCTGTCTCTACAAAAAATAACAAACAAACAAACAAAATTAGCTGGGTGTGGTGGCATGCACCTGTAGTCCCACCTACTTGGGAGGCTAGGGTGGGAGGATTGATTGAACCCGGGGGTGAAGGCTGCAGTGAGCTGTTATAGCACCACTGCACTCCAGCCTGGGTAAAAGAACGAGACCCTGTCTCAAAAATTCAATTCAATCAATTCAATTTAATTTTAAATATGTATTAAGAAAAATCAGAAGGAAGAGAAAATATATTTGCTATTCATTAAGTGGAAGTGGATCCTCATAAGGGTCTTCTCATCGTCTTCACATCGAGTAGGCTGAGGAAGAGGTGGGGGGTGTTGCTGTCTCAGGGATGGTGGTTCATCTGCAAGTTGTTTTCAAATGGTCACAAATCTCCAAAGTTGTGTGTGTGTGTGTGTGTGTGTGTTTCTTTTCTTTTTTTTTTTTTTGAAAGCAGCATCTTGCTTTATTGCCCAGGCTGGAGTGCAGTGCGATGATCAACCTCCACCTCCCAGGTTCAGGCAATTCTCCTGCCTCAGCCTCTTGAGTAGCTGGGACTACAGGCACTTGCCACCATGACCTGCTAATTTTTGTATTTTTAGTAGAGACGGGATTTCCCTATGTTGGCCAGGCGGGTCTCGAACTCCTGACCTTGTGATATACCTGCCTTGGCCTCCCAAAGTGCTGAGATTACAAGCGTGAGCCACTGTGCCCAGCCCAAAAATTTTAAATATACTTATTGAAAAAAATCTGTGTACAAGTGGACCCACACAGTTCAAATCCATGTCGTTCAAAGGTCAACTGTATTGTCTCTGCCATCCTACATGAGACGTCATCTCTGCTGCCATCTTTCCTCTCCCCTACCTGACCTATACGTCTCTGTGGGGACTCTCCCTAAACTCCTCCCTCTTCTCCCCTGCCTCCCTAACCATTCCCTCTGTCCTCTGGTATCCCACCCCATGGTCCATAAATCCTCCTGCCTCTTCGACATTTCCTCTGAAAGTTCCCTCCACCTCCTGGTCCTAACTGGAAACTGGCTCTTCCGAGGACACTGTGTTTCACATTCACATGCCTCGGGGTTGAGAAGTGGGGCTGGCATCCTCCTCACATGCCAAAGCCAGGTCTGGGCCTTCACTCGCTCATAAGAAACTCGGCTCCAGAAGGCTGGTGTCATCTCGTCTGGCTTTCTCTTTCCCTCTTACTGTGGTTGTCCACTGGCCTCTCAGTCACTGCCTCATTCATGAAACACGTGGCATCTGCTCAGTCTTCACCATGTGCCAAGGCCTTCCTAGGTCCTGGGGACTTCAGTGCCCACATAGAGGATTCACCCAAATCCTGGCGAATCCGTCCTCATCTCTTCACAGATATATTGATCTCCCTCTTTTCTCTACTTCAGGCAGCCACTTCCACAGTGACATCTGGATCATATGGTCCAGAATTGCTTCCCCCTCTGAGATCCTACATTGGAACATCCTGCACATTGGCCACAATTTCCTTCAACCAAGTTCTCTTGCTCAGCTTTTTTACCTAAGTGTGTTTCTCACTATCATGGAACATGCCTTGATTTCTTTACCTTCCCTGTCTTTACTTCTTTTCCCATCCAGTTTAAGTTCTCTGGTCCATCATTTAGCCACTGTATTAGAGTTCTCCAGAACTAAACTAATACATTTATAAATGTGTGTGTGTGTGTGTGTGTAACATACATATTCCTTATATATATGGTAAGGAATGGGCTCACACAATTATAGAGGCTGAGAAGTTCCCAGATCTGTAGTTGGCAAGCTGGAGACCCAATGGAGCTGATGGGGTAGTTCCAGACTGAAAGCTGGCAGCCTCAGCTCCCTGAAAGAGTCAGTGTTTCAATTCGAGTCCAAAAGCTAGAAATAACCAATGTCTCAGTTTGAAGGCCATCCATCAGGCAAGAATTTTCCTCTACTCATGGGAAGATTGCTTTTTTTGTTCTCTTCGAACTTTCAATTGATTGAATGGGCCCTGCCCGTATTAGAGAAGACCATGTGCCTTACTCAGCCTACCCACTCAAATGTTAATCTCATTCAGAAATGCCCTCACAGACACACCCAGAATAGTGTTTGACCAAGTGTCTTGGCACCCAATAGCCCACTCAAGTTGAGACATAAAATTAACCATCACTGCCACCCTCTTGCAATATCCTCAGGTACTGCACTCCACTGCTTCTGTCTTATGACCTGGAAAAACTCTAAACTCTGGATCAGTTCAATGGTCCACTTTTTCTGCTGCTCAGTTTGGGCTGTTGAGTGCTGCTGGAGATACACATGTGCACATGGGTGTGTGTGCATGCACGTGCATGTGCACACGCGCATGCACACACACACACCCCCCACACTGTTGAGTAGACTGGCTTCCTCAAATTCATGGCCTCTGGCTTCTCCTGAGTCTTCGATGCTCTAATAGTTTTTCTTTGATTCCCTAGGTAGCCATTTCTGCAAGAAGTTATCTTAAACTTTCTTTATTCTCCTTGAACTTTCTCAACACTCTATCCCCTTCCCCATCTTACCCCATCGCTGGGATCTTTGAGACAATAGCAACCCTTAGATGAAAATACCTTAAACATACTTACCCCTACACCAGTTTCCCTGCACATGTACCAGGCCTTCTCCTGCTGCTTTCCTGTTCCAGTGGTCTCCTGCCTGAGACTGAGTTTTCTGATCCTTGCTCAGGGATTTTACCTCACACATCAATGAACTCATTCCTCTGCTGAAACTTCAAGCACTCCCTCCTCTTTCTGAATCCATCCACACATTGTTTAAGCATGATGTACATGCATGTACATCTCCATGCCATAGCCAAATGCACACCCTTCTCTGATTTTACACCCCCGCCCCAGGTTATTGCCTCATCTCTCTTTGCTCCTTTACAGCCAGACATGTTGAAATGTTGTCATAATTTTCTATTTTTCTTTGCATTGAAATAATCTTCTTTCACACACTACTCTGTTGAGGTCACAGTGACCTGCACATGTCACCTGCCTATTGCATTTAGTGACATGTACAGGTCACAGGTGACCTCAACAGAGTGGTGTGTGAAAGATGATTCCAATGCTCTTGTCCTGCTTGACTTCTCTAGATCTGGTCAAACACCCCTTCTGGAAATGTTCTCTTTTCCTTGCTTTTCATGATGCAGTTTTCTTCATTTTTTCTTCCTACCTCTCCCTAACTGCTTCTTCATGGTCTGTATTATAGGCCCCTTCTCCTCTCCCTTTCCTTACCTTTTTGATGTTTCTTAGTGTTTAGTTCTCTGCCTCCTTCACATTTACTCATGTGTTTGAATCTAATCCTGTGGATTTGATGATGATCTGTCAGGTGATGGTGCCGGCATCTTTCCTCTCCCCAGACCTCCTGCATGTCCTACTGTTTGCTGCTGCATATCTCCAAAACGTATCGTTCCCCTACCTCCCGATAAAGCTGTCCCTCCTGTGTTCCTTCCCTTAGTGAATTCATTCATTTAACACATACATACTGCATGCCAGGTGGTGAGCTAGGCTCTGGAACCCTCTACCTGGCTGCCAAGCCAAAAACTCTGAAGTCAGCTTCGACTCCTCTTTCTTTTCTTTTCTTCTTCTTCTTCTTCTTCTTTTTTTTTTTTTTGAGATGGCGTCTTGCTCTATCACCCAGGCTGGAGTGCAATGGCATGATCTTGGCTCACTGCAACCTCCACTCCTGTGCTCAAGCAATTCTACCTCAGCCTGCCGAGTAGCTGGGACTACAGGAGTGCACCACCATGCCTGGCTACTTTTAGTAGAGACAAGGTTTCTTCATGTTGGCCAGGCTGGTCTCAAGCTCCTGACCTCAAGTGATCTGCTCACCTCAGTCTCCCAAAGTGCTGGGATTACAGGCGTGAGCCACTGTGACCAGCTGGACTCCTCTTTCACTCTCCATCTTCTTTTTTTTTTTTTTTTTTTTGAGACGGAGTCTTGCTCTGTCGCCCAGGCTGGAGTGCCGTGGCCGGATCTCAGCTCACTGCAAGCTCCGCCTCCCAGGTTCACGCCATTCTCCGGCCTCAGCCTCCCGAGTAGCTGGGACTACAGGCGCCCGCCACTTCGCCTGGCTAGGTTTTTGTATTTTTTAGTGGAGACGGGGTTTCACCGTGTTAGCCAGGATGGTCTCGATCTCCTGACCTCGTGATCCACCCGTCTCGGCCTCCCAAAGTGCTGGGATTACAGGCTTGAGCCACTGCGCCCGGCCTCACTCTCCATCTTCTAAAAACACCAAATCCTGCCAGAGTTACCTCTGCAGCATCTTTTAAGTTCTTCCCTGTTTCTCCAATTTTACTGCTTTCTGGACTACTATCTTAACTCCCAAATTGATCTCCCTGTTTCCAGTTTCCTCCCCTCCTGTCTCTTATCTCTACTAAGGCCAGATGACCTCATCACTTTCCTGTCTATAATCTTTAGTAGATCTCCATTGCTCTGTGCTCCCAGGTACCTACATACTCACCTGCCTTTGTAGGACTTCACCTCTGCTGTTTCTCCAGCCTCATCTCTCATGGTTTGTCCCTATCATGGTCTATTCAACATCCGGGATGAGATATTTGGAGTCTCAGGCATGCCATGCTGTCCCCTCTGCCTGGAATTCCCTACCTTCCCCACTTTGCCTGCCAAAACTTTTATAGCTCAGATAACATCTTAGAGGTCTCTTTCCTCAGGAAGCCTTTTACCTTTTAAGACTGGCCCAGGTGTTCCGACCTAAGATCTCTGAAGCAACCTATGCTTGCTTTGTTATGAAAACCACCTCAATGTAATTTCACAACTGCTTTACTCACAGTTTCCTACCCCCATCATGAAGTTCCTTCTGGAAAGACACTGTGTGTTGGTCACCATTTGCATTCCCAGCACTTCACATAGTGCCTGGTGCCTAGCAGGTGTTCAATGTATGTATGTTAAGTGAAAGAGTGAGTAAGGCCATAAGAGAGGCAATGCACTAATTGAGCTAGAGCCCAGGCAGAACCACAGTAGACAAGGGCATATATGGATAACGAAGGACTCTGAGGGCATGGCATGCAAATAAGACCATCACCACAATAGATGACTGCCTGGTACTTGTTGGGCATTATTGATGGTAGTGGAAGTAGTGCTGAGCTCCCGGTCGGAGAACCTGGATTCAAGTTATGTTTCTGCCATTTCTTAGCTACTGATGACTCATGGCAATTCCATTAATGTTTCGAAGCCCTTGGCTTTCTCATTCATTAAACGGGGACATTAATGCCAACTTAATAATATTATTCTCAGAATTAAATGGGGTGGGCCGGGCGCGGTGGCTCAAGCCTGTAATCCCAGCACTTTGGGAGGCCGAGACGGGCGGATCACGAGGTCAGGAGATCGAGATCATCCTGGCTAACACGGTGAAACCCCGTCTCTACTAAAAAGTGCAAAAAAACTAGCCGGGCGAGGTGGTGGGCGCCTGTAGTCCCAGCTACTCGGGAGGCTGAGGCAGGAGAATGGCGTAAACCCGGGAGGCGGAGCTTGCAGTGAGCTGAGATCCGGCCACTGCACCCCAGCCTGGGCGACAGAGCGAGACTCTGTCTCAAAAAAAAAAAAAAAAAAAAGAATTAAATGGGGTGAGAGTTGTGGGAAGTGCTATACATTCTGCAAGTGTGATGAAGGTGTCCTGGGCATCTGTGAGAGTCTTGAGCAAGCAATAACCTTAGGCTTGGCTTGGTCAGACACAGAAAGGAAGCAGCTGCCTCAGGGCAGCTGCTCTCTGGGGCCTGGGGATTGAGTCTCAGCAGGACAGAGTGTCAGCTGTTCTGAAGTGCCTAGGAGCACCACAGTAGGGAGAGGGCCACCCTGGACTCAGCTCCAGCCTAGACCCAAGCCTCCTGCCTGGGAATATGCCCCAGGGTATATCCCTGGGGAATGGGACAGCCAGATCAAGGTCCAGGTGGGAAGCCCTACCCCTCCGGGCCTGGCAGGCTCCCAGCCCCCTCCCCTGTGCTGCTTCTTCCTTCTTCGTGGGACCACATCTGTCTTTCCTTAATAATGTGCCCAGGACCCCAATGAGACCACCTCTGGGCCTAGAGAAGTACCCGAGCCTGGGCTGAGAGGTAGCTGGACATGGCAGGAAGGCTGTGAGCAGGAAAGCTGTGAAGAAGTGAAAAGACTTGGGTTCCAGCCAGGCGCGGTGGCTCACGCCTGTAATCCCAGCACTTTGGGAGGCCAAGGCGGGCAGATCACGAGGTCAGGAGATTGAGACCATCCTGGCTAACATGGTGAAACCCCGTCTCTACTAAAAATACAAAAAATTAGCCAGGCGTGGTGGTGGACGCCTGTAGTCCCAGCTACTCAGGAGGCTGAGGCAGGAGAATGGCGTGAACCCAGGAGGCGGAGCTTGCAGTGAGCTGAGATCGCACCACTGTGCTCCAGCCTGGGCAACAGAGTGAGACTCCATCTCAGAATTTAAAAAAAAAAAAAAAAGACTTGGATTCCTGTCCCAGCTCTGCTACATGTCAGCTTTGTGGCCTGGGAAGTTGCTTCCGGGCCTTTTCTCCATCTCAAGAATGATGTTATAAGCCCACCACACAGGCTGTTGTGAGGACCAGTGGGGTACCAGGTCTGTAACAACTCCATGGATCATAAATGCTATGCAAAGAGGAAGGATGATCAGAGAGACCAGGCTTTGTAAAGGCCTCCATGGAATTAGTGCACTCGTCCAAAGATGAGTCCTGCTCATCCTGTTTCATCCTCAGCCCTCCACTGGCATGTGTGTGATGAGGGTTTCATGAGAAAGGATTTTAAAAAAGGGAACTTTCTGTCCTGCGTGTCCTCCAGTGTTGGGAATTCCTGAGCTGTGCCTGTGGAGGAAGAGGGATTGCTGCCTGGCTTCAGGAGGAGGGTGAGGAAGGGTGAAGCCAGAGGAGAGGGTGATTATGATCAAGGGGAGCCCAGGAGGGTGAGAGGATTGGGGTCCCTGTGAAACTGACCAGGTTGATGCCAGGGCTCAGCTGTGCCAGAGCTTTAAACTGATTGCTTATAGTTGAGTGTTTAAAGCAGTTTACTCATAGTGCCAACTGTTCTTGGATGATTTTCCCTAAATGTTTTCTGTTTTGTACTTGTGCCCGGAGGCAATTTTATCTGGTGGGGGCACTTCTGTCAATCTGTCACCATGAATGATTAGAAGAAAGGAGGAGAGAGTGGGCAGAGAACAAGGGGAGGAGGAGCCCATGTCCTCCTGGGGGCCTGGGGGACGTCTGTGCACACAGTCATGCAGATTGGCCATTGGTCAGTCCACCTGCTGGACTAAGAGTCCTTAAACTCCTTGATTGTGGCTGGATGAGAATGCCCGAGAAATTGGGGCTGGAGTCTTTGCCCTCAGGGCACTTGCGATTCATGTATACACACACACACACACACACCCTCCCCCCCCAAGAAGCTTGGGCACAAGCTAGCCTTACCAGCGATTTCCTACAGGGCACGATTTAGAGCAGTCTGGGAAGATTCGACATCAAGAAATTGCTCTTCCATTCTATTACCTGGAATTCCTTTTTCTGCAAGGAGCCACTTTGACTTTCCTTGTATCTTAGTCAGGGTAGGTACTGACAGAGCAAGCCGCCTAGTCTGGGAGGTGGGCAGGCTACCAGCCTAGCTTCTCTCTCTTGGGTTCCTGACATAGCTGCTTAGATGCCGAGTGTCTGGCCACTCAGGGCTCAGAGCCAGGCCCAGCACAGCCTCTGGGCCAACTGGAGGACCTGCCATCAAAGGCTGGAATACAAGCTCCCGGAGGCACAGGCTCATATCGAGTTTGTTTAGTGCCTAGAACTGTGTCTGGCACACCACTGACACTTTGTGAATATTTGTTGGATGAATAAATGGATGAATGAAGATCTTTCAGAACTCCCGAGTCAAGGTTTTACTTTATGAATGGGCTCTTTTAAAATGCAGATGCCTGGGTGAGAGGCAGGGCACTAAGTGGTCCGAAGTCATGAGAAGTGGCCAGGCTTTGGGTCAGACAGATCCGGGTTAGAATCTTAATTAACTTAGTTAACCACAAAGTATGTGACCTCAGTTTCTTCATTGGCAAAATGGGATAATGACATGTACCTCTTAGAGTTGTGGCATGGATTAAATGTGTGGGAACATGTAAGCTGAGAGTGAGAAGAGAAGGCACATGAGAAGCTCGAGCAGAAGGGAGACTAAAGAAAAGCAGCTTAATTTTGGGAAACTCTTGCTGCAAGCTGATTTGGCAGGGAATCCCTGAAGTGGGACACTCACATCCTTGTGTTCCAATCCTGAAGTAGTGGCGGGGGCGGGGTCTGGTCCTCACCAGGCACGGGGGCAGAAGGGACCAGCAACTCCTTAATTGGGACTGTTTATTCCTCCCCATTATGAGTCAGTTCCACCTTACTGCGGATGAGTTTGCGAGAGCCTGCTTTTTCTTTCTGACTAAAGGAATACAAGTTTTGATAAAGTAATGAGGACAACAGAGGATTATTTTGGGGCTTGGAGGTGAAGCCTAAGGAGGCTTAACCAGGGTGCCTCAAACCTGGGGAAAAGTATAGAAAGCAGATCATTGAGGATCTATTTTTCGCTAGACATACTTGCGTGGGAACTAGAAAATCAAAACTTAATAACTGCACAAAGTGCTTTGTAAACCTACACTATTTAATCTAATTACTACAAAACTCAGAGAGATTTTCATGGAAGACATTATTTTCCCAATTTGAAGATGGTGAGACTGCAGACCAGAGAATGGAGGGAGATCGGGATACAAGCTTGCTTTGAGGACACTCTCCAGTCCTTGGAAAATATATTTCTTGGCTGATGCGACTGTTAAAGCTAAAAGAACCAACTGGTTATTTCAGAGCTTTGGTCACTGAGATCCTTCCAAGATTGGTAAGGTTAAAACGGTTGTAAAGAGTGGGGGCAGGTTCACCTCCAACTCTGCCAGCCACAGTGGAGGCAGCAAGAGATTGCGGTGGGGCGGAAGCTGGATCCTGCAAGATGTGGTGAGGGGCTGGAGCCAGATACTCCTGGTGCTATTACCAGGTCTGACTGTCCCCATGCTTGGGATGGCCTTGTGACTGTGTCACCTGCGATGGCAGGGTTGTCCTTCAGACTCTGGGGTTCAGGACCTGGGATAAAGTCTGCGTGCTACTACCTGTTGCTGTACAGCCTTAGGGCACAGGCATCCGGGTCCTCACAGGAAGATGGCAAACTCTCTGGGTGAGTTTGTGTCAGGAAGTGAAGCTGGACCGGCAGAAAGGGCCAGACCAGGAAGGGCCTCTTCTGATCACAAAGATGTGTGGATGTTAGCTTGTAAGTGAACAGCCCAGGGTGTGCACCGTGTCATACAGGTGCTAAAGCCCGTGCATGTGGAATTGAAGTGAATAATACCCTGGACAGGAACAGCTGCATAATTTGTGCATTCCTCTAGTGCAAAATGAAAGTGCAGGACCTCTTGTTCAGAAAGTGTTAAGAATTTCAGTACAGTGATAGTGGACCATTAATCAAAACGCAGCACTCTCTGAGTGTGTGCCCAGAGTGACTGCCCAGGTTAGACACCCATGAAGCCAGACCTGATCCTAGGGACGAGGGCTGTTGGGGCGAGGGCGGCTTCTCTCCTTCTGTTATTGCAGGCTTGGATTTGCCTGCAAGCCTTTTAGTTTGTTCTGGGGCTACAGAAGGCTAGAAAACATCTTCCTTGCAGACTTCCTTCCCTGAAAGGTCTGGGGCCTGGAGTCTGGGCAGAGGAACATGGGTGTCGGGGGACGAGGGCTGCCTGTGATAGAGCAGGCACAGAGGGAAGTCTCCCCACCTCCCACCCGGCACCGTTTCCTCCCCACCCCAAAGCCAGAGCAAGGTAATAGTTTTCGACACATTTCATTGAAATATAATAAAATATTTGCATGACGTTATTAGATAAATAAGGGTTGACTTGAGGCAGTGCTTATTGGGAAGTGCGATATGAAAATTCATTTAATATGAAAGAAAGCTTAAGGTTATGGTAATGGATTGATTGCAGATAGTATCTAATAACTCCATACAAATATATTTCAATCACAGTATCTGTCGGGTTGGTCCTTGGCTCCAGAGGCATAAGGGGGTGATTGTATCCCCGACCTCTCTTCCAGGCCAGATTAGAATTAATTAATTGCTAATATTGTGACATTACTTTTGTAATTAAGAAGCCCCACCATTTCCAGTGGCAGCGAGAATGAAAAGTGTTCATTATTGTCTCAGATGAGGCAGTGGGGAGGAAGAGAAGCAGAAAAGTCATAGAGAGAGGGGAATCCAGAAAGGGAGAAGGTATTATTTCACTCTCTGGGTCTTGAGATTTTCTGTCTTGCCTGCAGAGTGGAGCCCTGGATAAGAGGCAGGGTCTCAGGGCTGGACTACAGGCAGAGCTTTGGGCACCTGCACACAAGGTGTGCAAAGAGACTACGCCTCTTGCAGATGTGCTGATCCCAGGAGGCCTGGCCCAGGAGCCAGCTGAGTGAGGGGGCTTGGGCAGGAGGGAAGCTGTGGCTATGACCAGGGTGGGGAAAGCAGAGACCATAGGTGGGTCATGGCTGATGAGCCAGCGACATGCCCCTTCCTCCCCAAATGTGAAATCCATTTGTCCTTGGGCAAGATGAGCTGGGTGAGGTGGTTGCTGTCACTTCTGGGTATCTGTAGAGGGGCTGGAGGAGGAGGAGAGGTGTCTGTCCAAGGCCCATATGCTGGCTGGTCTCCCAACGCATGACCCTGGGAGTTTGCTTGTCTTTTTGCCTTTTCCCTTCCTGGGGGGAAAATGGAAATAATTTCCTTTGAAACATGACATTTCCTAATCCAGCGCCCAGCTTGGCTGACAGCAGGATTAGCGCGCACGGGCTGCCAAGCCTGGCTGGCCATATGCAGGCGCCTCCCATGGGGCTGCAGTGGCCAGCGCCAGCCCCTCCCCTAGCTCTTCTCCCATTCCAGTCTGATCTCAGCTGCCCGCTCCATCTGTGCATTGGGAACTGGTGGGCTGCAAGCCGTTCAGGCCCTTTCCTGAGCCTTGGATGGGATACAGGTTGTGGTGGGCTCTTTTGCCCACCAGAAGCTGTCAGTGTTGTTAGCTCAAGGGAGAGTGATGAAGGCAGGAACCTGGAAAGCGGGTTCAAGACTTGGTTCTGCATAGATCAGCTGTGTGAACTGAGGCTATTCACACCCTCTCTGGGTGTTAGTCTTGTTATCTTCCAAATGAGAGTTTTGCAGTACGTTGTTGCTACCCCATTGGCTCCCAGCAGTCTCTGATTCTAGAGTCTTCCTCAAAGCACTTTTAGTAATAAGCACCAACCCAAATAATAAGAAACCGGTAGCTATTCGTGGGGGGAGGCATTCTTCTGGCTCTGCTCTCCTTCTCTGTTCCCGTCTCCTCAGGTGCCCGGGACTGGGGGCTTTTCCTGTGTGGTCTCTCCATCCATGTACCCGACAGCTAGCACTTCAAACCCTCTTGCCATCATGTTCCCAGCCGATTAGAGTGCATGATAGTGAAACCCACAACAGTGTGACAGGTAGATCCTCTTTTCCTGCTTTTTACAGAGGAAGAAACTGAGCATCGGAGAAGTTAGGTGACTTTCTCCAGTGAGTAGCTCAAGCAAATTTGAACCCAGAGTGGCCCAGCTCCAAACCCCCTGCCCTTCCAGGCTGCATCTCATGTGTATGAACCATCCTCCCCCAGATCCCCACATGAGGCCAAGTCCATGAAATCTGGGAGTTGGGCTATCAGCCCCAGTCTATCCTGGCTGTGTGTGTAATTTTTATTTTTATTTTTGTAGTGGGGATTGGTGTACTTCCTGTGGGGCATCCTAGCGTGCCCCTCAGCACCATAGCCGGGATCAGGCATTGTGATCTCCAAGACTGGGACCTTCGGCGGTGTCCCCAGATGCAGAATGCCTGAGCCCCAGGCTGTGTCCACAGATGGAAATGAGGGCTGAAAATTCAGATTGGACAGCTCATCAGGGAGAACCCCACAAGGAGATCTGAATAATTTTGCTGGGATGGAATTTTCTAGAGCAGATGTTCATCTCTTTTCTGACCCTGGGGACCAAGAGAAGGACCCAAGGGAGCCCAGGCTTTGGGTGATGAATAAGTGAGAAGAGGAGGATCCGTGAACTCTGGCCAGGACAGCTGGACCCTGGGAGGCCCTGGCCACCAGGGGCATGGAATTTCTTCCTTCCTCTGGCCTCAGTTTCTCATCTGTCCATCAGAGACTTGGCTTGGCTCTGAGAGTCTAGGGTCTTTCTGAAGCACTTCGAGGCCAGTGGAGGCCAGAGAGGTGCGGAGATCCTGCTCCCGCCCCTTCCCATGCCTCCTCACCCTGCCTTCTCTGCTGTGTGCCAATGTTGTAACGTGACTTAAAAGTTGAAGAACGTTTTCTTTAGGGGGTTGGAGTGTTTGTGGTGGAAATGAGGGAGGGGAGTTGAAGGGTAATTGTTGCTTTAATGGCAGGAGGAAAGAAGTGTACACAGCAAAGGGAATCTCAGCCCGCCCTTCCCGGTCTCTAACGCAAACAGCCCACAATCCAGCTCCTTCACTGTGTTCAGAGTTACAGATGGGAGGGAATGCTTCTAGCGCAGGGCCCCGTGGTGGAAGGAAGACAGCTTCGTCATAGAATGCTTGTCTTGGGGGTGGGGGGGAAGGTCCAAACTCCATGGGCTGCGAGAACGGGGTCCACTTCTGTGAGGTAGGTGTGGTCCACTAGGAACATCCATCTCTTCTCCTGAGGTGGACGTTTACCTGGCCTGCCTCTTTTGGAGGCCAGGGATCTTTGTCCCACTCCACAATCCTGTCTCTTTCACATTTGTCTGTCTCTCACCTTGTCCTTTCTTCTGTGTTGGTATCTCTTTTTTGGTGTCTCTGCCCCTCCCATTTTCCTCTCTCATTCTCTCCCTCCCCATCATCGATCTCCCGACCTCTGCATTAGCATTCACAACCTCCGGCACCAGCCACTTAGGCCAGAAAGACAGCTCCTTGGAAACACAATTGAAATATTTTTATAAATGACCAGCAGAGTTTGAGTGACATGCCCTTCTTAGGCTAAATAAAATTAAAGTTAAACCTTCTAAAAAATACATGAGCCAAACATCCTCTGCACATTTCATTATGCAAATGCCGCTGTCCGGCCCTGCACAAATTAGCCCTCCTTTTGAAATTCGCTGCTGCTCCTTCCCTTCCCTTTGCTTTCCTCCTTTTTTTCCCCTCTCTCTCTGGGTTTTGAGCGAAAAGACTTTGTGATTTTAGGCGGGCAGCTGAAGTCTGGGGGAGAGGCAGGAGGCTGGAGGGTGGGAGGACCAATGAACTCCTTCTGATTTTCTCTTTGTCCCCTTTCTTCCCTCTCTTTGAAAGGAAGGCGATAGAAAAACAATGAGCACAGAATGATGCCAGCCTCACCCTTTCTCCTTCCAAACTGCTTTGCGGGGTCTGGCCGGGAGAGGTCAGTCTGGGGTTGGGAATAGGGGCTCCCGGGAGTGGGGGCTCCGCCCTCCCTCAGTTTGGGGGCCCTGGTTGCCGGCAGCCCTGAGGGAATGGAAGGATGAACAGACCACAGACCCACCTCCACCCCAGATCCAGGCGCTCGGGCCCAGGGCCTGCATAATAAAGCATATCTTTTCTCTACGGCCTGAATCCCAATGGCAACTGGAAAATTGAGCCGTGTTTCAGACGTGTCCTTTCCTCTGTGCCCGGGCTGCAGTGTCAGGGAGAAGTTGGCTTTCTTGCAGGATTTGGCTTTCATGGGAGAGTCACAGACCTTGTCAGGGGACTGTGGAAAGGGAGGTGTGATTGGGATAGACTGGAGACAGCTACCCTCCCCAGGCCAGCGGACCATGTCACTGAGGGAGGACTGTGGTCCTTGTCACCTTCCCTGCCCATGAGCTGCCACGGGGAGTGAATTATCTCCATGAGAATAATTTACTGGCCCTCAACCCCTTAACAAGAAGATACATCATGGAAAGGAACCAAAATAAGTTACATGCAAGTATAAATTACCTCCTAGAATCTCAGCATTTAGGTGTGTTTTAGAGGGTTTTTGGTTTCACGCTGTCAGTATAGGGGCTAAGATCAAGATTGATGTGGTAACTTGGCCAAGGCCACAGGCCTGACGAGAACAGGCTCCTGGTATAATGCTGTCTGAGTTCCTTCAGGCTGGTGTCACAGGACACCATAGATGAGGTGATGTCTAAACAACAAAATTGTATTTTTCACAATTCTGGAGGCTAGAAAGTGCAAGGTCAAGGTGCTGACAGATTCGATGTCTGACAAGGGCCCCTTTCTGGTTCTGCTTTCTGTGTCTTCAGATGGTGAAAGGGGCTAGCTAACTCTCTGGGGTCTCTTTTATAAGGAAATGAATCCCATTCATAAGGATGGAGCCCTCATGACCTCATCACCTCCCAAGGACCCCATTCCTAATACCATCCCCCTGGGAATTCCGACACATGAAACTTGGGGTGGGGGGAACACAAACACGTTCCATCTATTGTTCATTCTCTTCTTTAAGCAGAAGCACCAACGGCCAGGCACAGACAGAAGAAGGTGTGGGGGCAGAATGAGCTTCTGGGACAAATGTCAACTGACCTTTCCCTGTCCCCAGATATGGTCCTGCCCTTCCTGCCACGTGTGTGGGCTTGCTTCCATCCAGCTTGTTCTTCACCCATTCCTGGTTATCCACTCTGAACCTCTGGGACTGAGTGTTGATTCCAGATGATTCCTCCCCCATCACATTTCCCAGTGATTCCAGGCGAGTCCATGGAGTGGAGGTTAGTCTTGCCCTTGCTGTCCTACTGCTTGCCTCCTCTTCCTGAGCTCTGTCCACCTGGAGGATCATGCGTGGGGAAGGGACGGGGGCAGACAGAGTGGTAGATGGAAGTAACTCCGTGTACTAAGTGTGTCACAACATGGGAGACTGACAGCAGCCTTCCCTCCCATTCCAGGCTTCCTAGTCCAGACCCTCCTCTTTCATAAGCTTCCTTTACTCCCATTCTGAGCCATGCTTCCCTGTTGCTGGGGAGATTCCTCTTCAGGCTCTCTGATTCTTATCAGCCCTTTCTTACTCAAGAGCTTTAAATGTTCAGCCTGGCATCAACATATATTTACTGAGTCTCTACTATACGCTAGGCATTAGGTCAGGCAGAGGGAGCACAACTGATCCCTGTCCTTGCATAGTTTATAATCTAGTAGGGAAGAGGGATATAGGCATGTGGAAGGAGACAGTGTCGGGGATGGAAGCCTCTCGGGAAGGGGGGATGTGACAGTGTGGCAGACATTGGCTAGTTGTGTCAAAACCTTTCTTCTTCCTGGGACAGATCAGACTACATGTCCCAGTCTCCCTTGTAGTGAGGTATGATTTTGTGACTGGGGTCTAGTTCTGTGCTGGTTAAGGTATTTTTCCTAGGACAGCAGCATCAGTATTGCCTGGGAGCTTGCTAGGAGCGCAAAGTCTCAGGCTCCATGTTAGACCCACTGAATCAGAATCTCTGGGAGTAGGGCCCAGGAATCTGTAGGCAAAAGTGTGAGAAGCTGTTTCAGCCAATGGAATAGGAGTAGAAGTGCGACTCCTAGGTGGCCCAGTGGTTCTGAGGGGTTGCATTCTTTTTCCTTCTGTTTATTGGATGGCAGGTGCGTAGAATTGAGCTAATCATTCCTGGTAGTACTTGGAAACTGTCATCATTCCTCTATGAAGGTCCCTATTTGTTTTATTTTGTGTCATTATTTCTTTCCATTTCACTCCCACCCCTATCTCCCTATGTCCAACTGCATCTCCATCTCTTGTAAGAAACAGACATATACATATATATATATTTTGGTCTGTTTCTTACCTTTTCCACTCCACCCTGTTTTAAGTACTGATTCATGCCGCTGAACAAACATCTATTTCACTACTTCTAGCTTGCTACATAGTATTTCAGCTTATGCATCCACTAAATACTGCTTTTGATTCCTCTCAGTTCTGACAGACACCCAGGTTGCCTCAAATTCCTGGCAGTGATGCACAATTTCAAGCATGTTCTTTCGTGAATCTTGTGGAAGTTTATCTGAGGTTTGTCCCCAGGAGAGGGCTCGCTGGGCTGTGCTCAGTTTCCCTTAGAACTGCCAGTAGTCCTTTCAGTGGACTCCCCCAGCCCCCAACTCCCTGTGCCTGTTTCCTCACATTTTTTTCCAACACTTGGTGTTATCTGGCTTTCTAACTGTTGCCAGGCTGATGGGTTTAAAGGGGTACTTCACTGTTTTTTTAAAATTTCTTTGATTACTATGTGGTTGTATATCTCTTCACATACCTGTTGTAGGGAAGGACTTCTTCAGATTTTACCATATGTGAATTGTCTGGTCATACTTCTGCCATGCCTCAGTTGTCTATTTCTTGTAGATTTGAAGGAGTTCCTAATATATGCTAGCTATGCACGTATTCTTTGTCTTAGTTGTTGCAATACTTTTTCCTAGTTGGTCACCTGCCTGTTGAGTCTATAGTACCCTTCTGTGAACAGAAATCCCCAATTTTATTCTAGTCAAATGCATTATTTCTTTTTTGTCTTATGGTGTGTACCTCTTGAGGTCTTATTACAGAAATCTTTCCACACCAAGGTCACAAAGATATTCTTTTTACATTTTCCTCCATTACCTTTAGAGTTTTACATATCACATTTAGGGCCTTCATCTTCTGGGGTTAGTTTAGGTTTTATATAGCAGAAAGAGAAATGTAAAGTTTTTTATTTTATTTGTATGTTAAGCCAATCTTCTCAACACTATACACTAAGCAAAGCCTTTTCCTCCAGGGCTTTGTGATTTCACCTATGTCATATACTTGGTCTAAATATATACACACATACACACACACACACACACACACACACACACACACCCCATCTATATATTTTGCTCCTAAGTTCTCTCTTCTGTTCTATTGGTTTGTCATTTCACAGTTTCTGTGATCATTCTGTAGTTTTCTTTTAAAAAAGTTATTGTGGTAGTTATTAGAATGGTTCACAAACAGTTTAATTATTCTGTCTTTCAGGAAAATGGTACGTTTGCACTTTCCTGTTCACTTGGAGTTAGATGTAACTATGTGACTTGATTTGGACAACGAAATGTGAGTCTAAGTGACACATATCACTTCTGGGAGGAAGCTTTTAGAGCCAGTGTGTAATTCTCTTCCCCTGCCATGACAAACTCCATGCTCCAGGTTGGGCAGGTGCCATCTGCCTGGATTGTGGAGTGAGGAGAAGCAGGGCAGATCCTTCAGGCAACCCACTGGGGACATTCAACAAGAGCAAGGAACAAATCTTTGCTTTCTGAAATGATTGTGCTTGGAGGTTTTGTTTCTGTACCATCTAGCCTGTCCCGACTGAAACAATTGCCATGGTTTGCACTATTAGCTGAGAGGGAACATCACTCCTCCTTGTTCTTCTTTTAAAAATTACTTCTTTGTGGCTTTTGTTCTTCCATTTGAGAACTTGTTTGTCAATCTTCTAAAAAATTCCAGCTGAAAAAAATCCACGTATCCAAGCAGTTTTGAGCAAGAGCATGACAGAGGTGGGAGGAGTTTAATTGCTGAAATACAGAGAGATTTCATCTTCACAACAAGCATCACCTTTTAAAGTACATATGAGGTGCCATATCTCCAGTGTCTTTGCTGCCCTCGATTTATTCCAGCCTCCTGCTGCTTTTCTGGCTCATGTTTCCCCATCTTCCTTCTTCTTGATTTTGATTCTCTCTCACACTTCCTTTTACATGAACAATAAATTCCTCCTGGGTGTCTTGAAGGGAGCCTTTCCCCTTCATCCAAAGGTTTGGTGCTTTTGATGGGGTGGAGGTGGGGTGGGTTGGTGAGTGGGCTTCACCTTTTATCCCACATTTATCAAGAGAACCTTCCCAACAGTGACAGTTCTTCCCTAAGAGGAATTCTGATGCCAGCTGTTAAGATAATACAAAATTAGCCACTTTATTACAAATAAAAGATGCAGGGAAAAATTACATAGCTATTAAGGGTGGGGAGAGGGGAAGGAAGACATACATTCAGATAACATATATTAAAAAAGAATACACTTCATGTAGATAAAGAAGTTAACTTTAAAAGGAATGACACATGCGAACTATGTATTTTAGTTACACAATTTTATGTACGTAAAAATGAAGTTATAGAAAAAAATATCTAACCCATTTCTTTTTTAATTTTTTAAAATTATTTTTTGAGATAGAATCTCACCCTGTAACCCAGGCTGGAGTGCAGTGATGTGACCTTGGCTCACTGCAAGGTTTAAGAAGTTCACTTGCCAGGTTCAAGAAGTTCTCCTGCCTCAGCCTCCTGAATAGCGGGGCCTACAGGTGTGTGCCAGCACGCCCAGCTAATTTTTGTATTTTTAGTTAAGACGGGGTTTCACCATGTCGGTCAGGCTGGTCTTGAACACCTGGCCTCAAGTGATCTGCCTGCCTCGGCCTCCCAAAGTGCCGGGATTACAGGTGTGAGCCACCGCACCCAACCCTAGCCCATTTCTAATCTTAAAAGTAATGCTAGAAATCATATACAAGCAAACGGACAGGCTTATATACAAACGGACAGGCTTTTTTTCTTTTTTTTTTTTTTTGAGACAGGGTCTTGCTCTGCCAGCCAGGCTGGAGTGCAGTTGTAATGGGATCTCTGGGGTGTCGATTTTTCTGTGGCTGTGGTGTCAGTTGCCCAAGTTCTTGTCCTGTGTCCAGAAAGAATGAGTTATGCAGACAAGTGAAGGGTGAAGAAGAAGAATTTTATTTAGTGTTAGAACAGCTCAGAGGAGTGAGTAGCTCCTCTCTGTAGGCAGGTCATCCAGTGGAGTGTTCACCTCTCTGCAGACAGGAGGCCCTAGAGACGATAGCTCTCCGCAGACAGGTCCTTCAGACATTTCTGCAGATCTCTGAAGCTCTCAGTGGCGAGGGTAGCTCCTCTCTGCAGGCAGGTGTCTCTGCAGTAGAGGAGTATCCTCTCTGCAGCTGGTCTTCCCATTCTCTCTCTGCCCTCTTCATCCTCTGGTCGTCCTCTGCTCTGCTCTGGCTGAGCCCATGGCTTTTATGGATCTCAGAGAGGAGGGAGTGATTGCTGATTGGTCCATGGGCGGCCATGGACTGCCTGGAAAAGGCACCACAAGTCCCCACGCTGGTGGCAGGACTGGCAGCCCGGACCCCAGCCTTCAGGCCCTTCCTGGTCTGAAGGTGGGGCCTTACTGGGGACTCATCCTCTTCCATCCAGGAATCAATCTGCCACCTGCTATCATTCATGGCCCCAGGGGTGCCCGCGCTCCCAGATCAGAGCAGACCCCGGGAGCGGAGAGAGGCCAAACAGTGGGAGCAAACATCCCTGAACCTATAGGGACGGGGATGGGGTGCGGAGGTCCTTCCTGGGGCCCCTGAGGGTGCAGGCTGCTGAGACACCTGGCTCCTGTGCCTGGGAGGGTGTGATGGCAAATCCTGCCTGTTGTAGCTCTCCTGTAAGAGCACAGGTAGGCTTCAATCCACAGCTGCAGCTTGGGTGTCTGTAGGCCCGCTCAGGAGGGTGAGACTCCTGCCTACTCCGCAGAGCAGCAGGCCTGGGTCTGCAGGTGTGGTTTTGGCAGCTGCGGGGGTGCACGGAGCTCCTGTCCCGACTCAGAAGGGGCAGAGCTCCCACTGGCTCCATGAAATGTGCAGACCCAGCCGCGCTTCCCACTGTGTCCTGCGATCACACCGGCATGATCATGGCTCACAGCAGTCTCAACCTCCCAGGCTTAAGTGGTCCTCCCACTTTGGCCTCCCGAGTAGCTGGGACTACAGGCATGCATCACCATGCCCAGCTAATTTTTAATTTTTTTGTAGGGATGGGGTCCCCCTCTGTTGCCCAGGCTGGTCTTGAACTCCCGGGCTCAGGTGATCCTCCCATCTTCACCTCCCAAAGTGTTGGGATTATAGGTGTGAGCCAGTACACCCAGCCTGGACAGGCTTAACTACTTAAAAAGGTAAAACTTCTATATGTCCAAACAATATAAGCAGGATTTAAGAGCAATCAATAAACTTCGAGATATTTTTTTTAAATAAACATGACATGAAAAAGTCTGTATCTTTAATAAATAAAGCATTCATCAAATCAAGAAAACCCAGTAACACTCTTCAGAAAAAAAAAAGCAATCAGATAAATAGGTAATTCCCCAAGGAGAAAATGGAATAACTAAATAACTAACATACAGGAAAAATATTCAGATTCATTCATAATAAACGAAAAACTCATTTTAGAAATCCTACTGGAATTTTGTTTGAAATTGTATTGAGTGTATAGATTAATTTGGGGATAATTTTCTCTATTAATTTGGGTCTTCTGTTTTGCCGTTTGATAGCGTATAATTTTTCTTCATAAAGGTTCTTTGCATGTTTAAGTAGGTTAATTTAAGGTACTTTATATTTTCTGTTGGTCTGCACTGTGACTAACACCTCATTTCTAGTTGAATATTGAAGTCGGGGGTTGGGGGGGGGTCCAGCCGTCTGCCTTGGAGCAGAAGATGAGCTTGGTGTCTTTTTGTTTTCCAGTTCACCACCTCCTGGCTGCCACAGGCTCTCACTGACCACTTTGGTGTTGGAGTACCAGGAGCGGGGAGAAGAGGGAGAGTTCTTACCTGAACGGTGCCTGTCAAAGGATGGCCTTGGTGATTTTGTGCTGTATCAGCTTAGCTAGAATTAAGTTGCCGGGCATTTCTTTCCCTGGCTGATTCCCTGCAATCTCCCACCTGGGAGGGCACCAGAGAGTTCAGTCAGCCCCTGTTTCATGGAACTGGGGCTGGGGCCAAGAAGCTGGGGATCTGGGCCAGCGAGGGGGCGTCAGCTCCTCACTCTGCAGCAGTTGGGCTGCTCTGCTCCTGGTTTGCAGGTGTGCCCACTGCATGTAGCTATGAGGCTCAAGTCCCTGCACCCTTCACCCAGCCAGCGGGCCAAACTGGGCTGAGGCTTGCTGGGGAGGCTAAGCCTGGTCTTGGCTGAATGTTAGGACACTGGGCTTCTGTCACCCTCAGGCATAGGTGGGTCTCTGAGATAGAGCAATTCCCTCCTCCAGCTTGCAGAGGGAGAAAGCCCTCTCCCCAGAGAGCAGAGCCTCTGAACAATCTTGGCTGTGGATAGAACATTCTGTTGGAGTCACAAGGGCAGTGGTGCTTGACCACACTGTGAGGAGCATCAGTATCTCCTGTGCTGGTTTACATAGCTCGTTCTTTCTAATTATGAGAACAATCCTAAGAGATAGTGCTATTGAGACTTAGGGTGAGACACTTGTCCAGGGTCAAATAGCCAGCTAGTAAGTAACAACCCCACGGAAGTCATATCAAATCACATACCCACCAGCAAAAAGAAATCCTGGGTCTCCATACTTTGGCCTACACAGGAGTATTGAACTTACTGACTCTTGATCATCTGTTAGGTGTAAAATGGTGTCATAATGTTAGCATTTCTCTTATTGTGGGAGAGGTCCAGCATCTCTTCTGGGGTTCAAGAGCAATCTCCTTTTAGGTGAAGGTCTGTTTGTATCCTTTGTCCAACCTCTCACTGATGTATAGATGTTCTTTCTTCTTTCAGAAAATTAACTCTTTGTGATATGGTTTTCAAAGAATGTTCTTCCATTTTGTCATTTCTTTTTTGGTTTTATTTATGCTGTTGACCACCTCATCAGGCCCCAACCAGGCAAATTCGATTTTCATGTGGGCAAATTAATACACTTTTTTTTTTCCCTGGCTCTGGGTTTTGTATCAGAATCAGAAAGATCTACCTCATTCCAACATTGTATTTGTAAAGCGATCTTATTTTTCCAGAATTTTATGGTTTTATTTTTATAAAAATGTCTATCTTTGATTCTTAAGTTGATTTTGGTATAAAGTGTGTGATAGGGATCCAACTTTCCTTTTGTGCCTTCCCCTCAGCTGGCTACCCACTTGTGGGAATGCTATTTATGAAAAAATTCTGTCTTCTACTTTTTTGAAACCATGTGTCTTCGGGTCTCTTCTGTTTCATCAGTTTGTGCCTCCAATCATGTCATGTAGTGTTTTAAATATAGCTCTGTCACTTTCTAATATGCTTTACTATCTGGTAAGACTAGTCTTGATTCTACCAACTGTTAATTTTCTTCAGAAAATACTTTGCTAGTAATTCTTGCTTATTTATTTCTAGAGGTTGTTATTTATTTCAGAATCATCTTTTTAGTTCTCTTCCCAAAACATCCAAGCAAACAAAAACAAATAATTTTTTAAAAAAATCATCATCTTGTTGGTATTTGGGAGGCAGGACTACATAAAATCTATATACTAACATAAGGGGAGTTTGACCTGTTTTTGGTGTTGAATCTTCATAGGCAAGCGTTCTATTGGTGCTTAGTTGTGTTTTCAGTTTTTTTCACTCCTAGGTTTTCTGTTTCTTGGCTTGCATCTGTTGCTATTCTAAATGTACTTTTTTCTTCCATTATGTATTCTAACTGCTTGTTGTTTATATATATATTTCAGTATGTTAATTTTATAACCAGCCAACTTAATAAACATTCTTGTTGTTTGTAACTTTTTTTAGTTGATTATCTTGACTTTTCCAAGTAAGCAATCATATCAACTTAGAATGATGACATTTTTCACCTTCTCCTTTCCAATTTTCACACCACTGGAACAATGTTAAATAATAATGGCAATATTGTACCTCCTGGTCTTGTTTCTGGCTTTAATGAGAATGTTCAGTGTTTCCCCAGTAATATTATTGTGATTATTGCACAAACTTATCTTTTATTATATTTTTCTTTTACTATATTTTTATTGTTTATTTTTTTAGAGACAGGGTCTCACTATGTTGCTCAGGCTGAACTTGAATTCTGGGGCTCAAGCGATGCTCCTGCCTTGGCTTCCCAAAATCTTTTATCATATTAAGGAAGTATCCATTCATTACTATTTTATGAGGCCTTACAAAATCAAGGATGGGTGTAAATTTTTCAAGTGTTTTTCCAGCATCTATGAGGATAATCTATGTGGTCTTTCTTTCTTGATCTATTAATAAAGTGAGTTTACAAAATAATTTTTCAGTATACAATCATTCTTGAATTCCTAGAATAGTCTACTTGGCCATTATTTTTTTAATGTGCCACCAATTTCTGTTTTCTAATATCTTAGTTTTTTGCTGTTGTGATATTGTGATATCACACTTATGAAGTATGTGCTTTGTCACTTTTTGATGTCACTGTTATGCTATTTCATAAAAAATAATTGTAAGTTTTTTCTTTTTTTGAGATGGACATTCACTCCTGTTGTCCAGGCTGGAGTGCAGTGGCACAATCTCGGCTCACTGCAACCTCTGCCTCCCAGGTTCAAGCAATTCTCCTGCCCCAGCCTCCCGAGTAGCTGGGATTACAAGTGCCCGCCACCATGCCCAGCTAATTTTTGTATTTTTAGTAGAGACGGGGTTTCACCATGTTGGCCAGGCTGGTCTCGAACTCCTGACCTCAGGTGATCCGCCCACCTTGGCCTCCCAAAGTGCTGGAGTTACAGGCGTAAGCCACCACCCCCCCATCATAAGTTTTTTTCTCTTTGTGTACTCTGAAGGAGCTTACATAGCATCAGGACAACTGTCCTTAGTTTTCCATAGAAATTAATCTGTTAGACTGTTTAACTTTGCTATAGTTTTGGCAATTTACATTCTTTTTTTTTTTTTTTTTTTTTTTTGAGATGGAGTCTCGCTGTGTCGCCCAGGCTGGAGTGCAGTGGCGCGATCTCGGCTCACTGCAAGCTCCGCCTCCCGGGTTCACGCCATTCTCCCGCCTCAGCCTCCGAGTAGCTGGGACTACAGGCGCCCGCCACCTCGCCCGGCTAGTTTTTTGTATTTTTTTTTAGTAGAGACGGGGTTTCACCATGTTAGCCAGGATGGTCTTGATCTCCTGACCTCGTGATCCACCCGCCTCGGCCTCCCAAAGTGCTGGGATTACAGGCTTGAGCCACCGCGCCCGGCCTTTTTTTTTTTTTTTTTTTTTTTTGGCAATTTACATTCTGTAAATATTTCCTTTTATCCAGGTTCTCAAATTATTTTGCATATAAGTAAGCAAAGGAATGTCACATTATGTTTTAAATGTTATCAGTTTCTATGGTTACTTTTTCATTAAAATTCTTTATTTGGGTTGTTTCTGTTTTCTGTCTTTAGCTTGATAAGGTTACCTAATGATTTATCTATTTTATTAGTTTTAAAAAATAGAATCAGCTTTTGGATTTATATATTAATTCTTCAGTTCTTTAATTCATTTTATTTTGCTTTCAAATAACTAATGTCTTCTTTCTGCTTTCCTTAGCTTGACTTTGTTGTCTGTTTCTCTAACTTCTTGAGTTGGACGCTTAATTATTTTCATTTACTTCATGCTTGCTTATTTTCATTTTTACTCTTCTGACATAAATATCTTCATTAGGATTATTTTAAAGGTATTTTTCAACTTTAGTTTTGACCTCCTCTTTGTCCCAAGTACTATTTGAGAGAAAAAATAAAAATTTCTGAGTGAAAAGGATTTTACTTTAAAATTCTAATTTTTGTTACATTATAATCCCAGAGTATTGTTTGTATAGTTTCTACTTTCCAGAGTTTATCGAGGTTGTCTTTTCAGCTAAAGATTTTCAGTGTTTTAATTTTCTGTTTTCAGGATATTGAGCTGAATATATGTCAGAATGACCTTATGAATTAGATTATTTGGTTCTCTATATCCTTAATTATTTTGTGTTTACTTCTGTCATGGACTGGGTGGTCAACAGTAACCTCAGACTACTTATGTGCTTCTAATTCTTGTATTTCGTATGGTTTTACTTTAAGGAAGTTGATGTGATGGTATTTGAAGAATACATATTCTTGACTGTTAGACGCTCATTGGAGATGGCACTCATCATTATCAAGTTTTTATTTTTCTAATTTAATGCTCCTCTGCATCCTCACTTCCTCCCCCACGTTCCATCTTGTCAGCTACTAAAATTGGTTCCTTGCTTTCTTTTTGTGTTTGCATGTTGTATCTTTGCCCAGTCTTCTGTTGTCAACCTAAGTAATTGTGTTGTAAAATATAGAAATGTGGGCTTTATTTTCTGATCCAGTCTGAGAGTAAATATTTTTAGTAGGTAAAATGATTCCATTCACATAAATTAATATGACAGACGTGCCTGGTCTTAACTATTTTTTCTTTTAAATCAAGTTTTATGTTATACTTTCTGGTTTTATTGCTGCTTTGGTTTTTTTTTTTGTAATCTTTTACTTCATATTCTGTTTTTATTTGGTTGATTTTTATGTATGTATTTCTTCTAATAATTTGGAAGGCTTGCATTCCCCCTTCCCCAGTGGTTATGATATCTATCTCTATATTTATATCCACATCTATCTATATGAAGATATAAATATATCTTTTTCCTCAATATCTGTTGACTACTTTCTATGAGAATGAATTACTATTTTTCTACTTACTGTAATCTCCCCACCACCACTTTTAGCTTATATTATTACCATTTTTCTTGAAGTTTCCCTTTTATATCTCTAAATACACGTGTATGTCTATCAATTTATTAGCTTTAAGTGAGCTCTCTAACAGCTATAAACAACAAAGTTATCAGCACATTGATACTACTTTCTACCTCCTCTTTTCTTCTCCCATTCACATTTTGTGAGTTATAGAATTGTTTACATTATTGAGGTTTCTTCATTCATTCATTCATTTATTCTGAGACAGGATCTCACTCTGTCACCCAGGCTGGAGTGCAGTGGCATAATCTCAGCTCACTGCAACCTCCACCTTCTGGGTTCAAGAGATTCTCCTGCCTCAGCCTCCCGAATAGCAGGGACTATAGGCACATGCCACCACGCCTGGCTAATTCTTTGTATTTTTAGTAGGGATGGTGTTTCACCATGTTAGCCAGGATGGTCTCGATCTCCTGACCTCATCATCCGCCTGCTTTGGCCTCCCAAAGTGCTGGGATTACAGGCGTGAGCCCCCGGCGCCCGGCCTATTGAGGTTTCTAACCTTTACATTTGGTTCTGTTAGTATAATCTCCACGTGGTTTTAGTCTTGGTCTTACTCTCATAATCATTGAATATTGATTCAATGTCATCCTCATTTCTTCTGTTGTGGTTTCTTCCATTAATCTTTTTTTTTTTTTTTTTTTTTTGATTCAGAGTTTCATTCCTGTTGCCCAGGCTGGAGTGCAATGGCACAATCTCAGCTCACTGCAACCTCCGCCTCCTGGGTTCAAGCGATTCTTCTGCCTCAGCCTCCCAAGTAGCTGGGATTACAGGCATGCACCATCATGTCAGGCTATTTTTTTTTTTTTTTTTTGTATTTAGTCAAGAAGGGGTCTCACTGTGTTGGTCAGGCTGGTCTTGAACTCCTGACCTCAGGTGATTCGCCCACCTCAGCCTCCCAAAGTGCTGGGATTACAGGTGTGAACCACCATGCCTGGACTTCCATTCATCTTTTGATGGCCTTGAAATTATTCTCTTCTTTCTTCATGCTCATGAGATGAGTGTTTTATGTTTTTGCAAATTCATTAATGCTGCCTTTATACTTAATTGATGGTTTGCCTGGATACAGCGTTCTTATATTACACTTTTAATTTCTTTGCATTAAATAATGTGGAGTCATCTGAGGTTACCTTAGTTTTTTCTTTCGCTTAAAGGTAACTTGATCTTTTGGGCTGGATGCTCCAAAAGATTCTTTGTCTTTGAAGTCCACTATCTTTTACTAGACTTGATTATTCTATCCCATGATTTTCCTGGAATACAATAGACCATTTCAATCTGTAGATTCAGTTCTTTTTATTTTTGGAGAGTTCTTACAAATCATATTTTTAAGTATCTGTTCTCTTCACAGGGACATGAATTATGTATATGTTTGTTTGTCTTTCATGCCTATCATTTTATCTTTCATGCTTTTTTTAACTTGTTCATTTCTACTAATTTCTCTTGCTTTTTTCAGTTTTGTCCTGTATATTCCTCCCTATGCTGTCAGCAGTGTCTCAGTTGGTTTTACATTTTTCTTCTACTTATTTTCTGAACAATAGCATCTCATGATTTATATCACTTGCTTGTTTTGCCATATTGATTTTTTTTTCTTTTTGTAAATAAGATGTGGTCTTGCTATATTGCCCAGGCTGGCCTTGAACTCCTGGGCTCAAGTGATCCTCCCATCTCGCCCTCCCAAAGTGCTGGGATTATAGGCATGAGCCACTGTGCCTGGCCATGAATACTTGTACCACTTATACCTCTTTTTTGCCCTTGTGGTTTATGGAGATAATTGCTTCATTGGGTTTTGAAATGTTCCGTGGTGATGTTTGTTCATCTTCTCCATGACACCATTTTTCTGGTGGGTGTTCATCTATGATTTATTTTCCTCTGTCTCTCCTTTTTTTTTTTTTTTGTAATATCTTTATTGTATAGATCCTATAGTTCCTTTTTGATCATGAATTTGTCTTGGACTGAAAGGCCTTCTTCCCGGGCCAGCTGTTTGCATGAAGTTCGGGAGGAAGCATGAAGTCCGGGACATGTCCTTATTCTAGGCTACCAGGAATTCTCCTGTAGGGACATTGGTGTGCGTAAGGTCTTTTAAGCCTTGCTTCTCCTTGGCCAACTGGCAATGACAGTTTCAGACGAGCTCATGATGCAGAGCCTCTCTCCTCTATCCCACTTTATGGGTTGGCTGCTTCCTGCAGATGTGACTTTCTGTATGACTCATGATTCCGCCTCACCTTCTCTGTTTCTACTTTATATGAAAACAAGTTCGAGAGAGTCCCCACTGCCAGTCCACATGCCTGTTCTCATTATTCTTAACAAGCGAATGTTACTTTTTTGACCCTGGGGTATGGCACTTACCTTGGAGAGCCGTGTGCGGCCAGCTTTAGCTGAACTCTGTGCCACAGCTGTCTTCTCCTAGCATCTTTCTGTGCCCCAGCTGAACTTCACTGAACTTCCCCATGTATTGTAGCCTGGGTTTATAGATCTTTGCTAGCTTTGTCTGAGATAGAATTTGTTTCTTGGTCTCCTTGTTGCTTTTAGGTGATTTTCAAGAGAAGTGTTTTTCTTCTGGTGGAAACATCAATTTCTCAAAATTCTTCTTACCCAAACTACAATAAAAGCACTGTTACCTCAATGCCTAGCTCTATGTATCTTTTTAGTCTTTACTTTTACAAACAACTGACTAGTGCTCTTCCCATATTTATTATTCAAACTTCTGAGCCAATTTGGTTTATCTAACTAATAATAATCTTCCTTATGTATATAGAACCTTTTGCCCTCATAGACCCTGGGCAGCGCTTGGACCAGATTTCTTTCACTGGTCAATTGTAGATGAGGGGTCTTCCGTTAACACTAGAGAATATAGCAGTTTTAGAGTGTCTTCTTAGCATGGGGCTATGGGTAAGGGTTTTTTCCTATTTTAGGCAAAAATAGTCCAGGCAATGACTTGAGGTAAGAATTGAGTTTGGGGAGTTTGGGTTGGCTTGGGGGCTCCCAAGCCAAGCCTGGATGGAGTGGAACCTGCTGAGGAGTGGTGGGAGATGAGTTGAATGTGTAGAGGAAGTTTTGCCCTCTATATTCCTTCCTATGTAAAACCAAAAGAGACACTGCCATAGGAAAGAATATAGAGGACAAAACTTCCTTTACATGGAAGACCTTGAATTCAATGCTGAGGAGTTTGGACTTAAGGTCATAGGCTGTTGAGAGTACGGGAAACTGGAGAGAAGTGACATGAAAAAAAGAGGGTTTTAGAAAGAGCTGCATGGTCACCTGTAGTCCCTCTGCTACAAGCTGAACTGTGTCCCTGCCATCCCAAATTCATGTTTGCTTGTTTTGCCATATTTTAAATGAACATTTGCACCTCAGAATGCAACTGTATTTGAGGATAGGGTCTTTAGAGAGGTGATTAAGTTAAAGGAGGCCCTATGAAAGGCACCTAGTCCAATATGACTGGTGTCCTTATAAGCAGAGGAAATTAAGTCACAGAGATGTACAGAGGGAAAACCACATGAAGACACAGAAGACAGCCATCTCCAAGCCAAGAAGAGAGGCCTCAGAAGAAACCAACCAAGACGGGGCGCTGTGGCTCATGCCTGCAATCCCAGCACTTTGGGAGGCTGAGGTGGGCAGATCACTTGAAATCAGGAGTTCAAACTGGCCAACATGATGAAACCCCATCTCTACTAAAAAAGTACAAAAAAATTAGATGGGCATGGAGGCGGATGCCTGTAATCCCAGCTACTCAGGAGGTTGAGGCAAGGGAATTGCTTGAATCTGGGAGGCGGAGGTTACAGTGAACCGAGATCACACCACTGCACTCCAGTCTGGGTGACAGAGCAAGACTCCATTTCAAAAAAAAAAAAAAAAAAAGTATGACAACAACCATGTTGATGCCTTGATATCAGACTTCTGGCCTTAAGAATGGTGAGAAAGTAAATTTTTGTTCTTTAGGCCGCCCAGTCTGTAGTCCTTTGTTATAGCAGCCCAGCCCAACCAAACTAATATGCCCTCTTTCCCCCTTCAGCCAGAGTGAGTTTCCAAAGTGCAAAGCTGACCCCTGCTCTTCCCCACTAGGAGATAAGGCCCAGTGTGGTCTGCAGGCCTTTCATTATCTGGGCCCTGCCACCTCTCTGGCCTCATCTGTCACTGACACCCCAAATCCAACCTCATGCATTAAGCTCCAGAGATATCCAGCAGATCACATTTCCCTGGACAGAGCGTGCCTCTTTGCATCCCCTTCATTTCTGCGAGGAGGGCCCTGTGGCTGACTCTTGGTCAGCTGTAAAGCCTGCTCAGACTTCAGCCCTCTGTACAGCCTTTTCTCACTCCTTCCTCCCCCTTACATTCTGTGCCTGGGTCATCTGTTCTGCCAGGCTCACTGATAGACTCACCCGTTTATATCCCCCTGTTAGAGAGTGAGTCTCTCTGAGCTTAGGCTGGACAAGAAGGTACCCAATAAACTTTGGTTGAATTGAGTTGTATTTTGGATCTATAGGGCCAAAATACAATACCTGTACCCTAAAGAGAAAACAAAAGAGATGGACCTGGTTGCAATCTGGCTCTTGCTAAAGCGTTGCATGAGCAAGTATGTCTCCTGAAAGTGATTCTCTGCTCTCCTGACGTGCAGCTGGGTGTGTTTGTTGGCAGTGTACACAGCACAGCTGGTTGCTCAGCATCTCATTTCTACAGGACAAGGACATCTCTGATCCCTAGTCATGATTGCCCCAGGCCCGGCATAGTTCAGTGAAAGGCACTAAGGAGGCTTAAAGCATGCTTTGGGGCAGAGAACAGAGACTAAGTGTATTGTCTCTTACCTCTAAGAGGTGTGGGTTTGAATCATGACGCTGCCATTTAGCAGGTATGTGACTTAGGGGTAAGCTGCTTAACCTTGCTGAGTCCTATTTTCTTCATCTGTCAAACGAGGATAATAATATCTACCCCGTAGTTGTGTTGAGAGGATTAAATGCAATTCTCTGTCTTCCTGCCCATCTGCTTTTCTCCCTCTTTCTATCATCTCTACCTATCTATGTATTTTTCCATCTCTCCATCTATCATTCATCTATTACCTATCTGTAATCTATCTTTATCTATCATCTATCCTTCAATCATTCTATTTATCTATTATCTACCTACCTACCTTTTTTTTTTTTTTTTTTGAGACAGAGTCCCACTCTCTCACCCAGGCTGGAGTGCAGTGGCGTGATCTTGGCTTACTGCAACCTCCACTTCCTGGGTTCAGGTGGCTCTTGTACCTCAGTCTCCTGAGTAGCTGGGACTATAGGTGCACACCCCCATGCCTGGCTAATTTTTGTATTATTATTATTTTTTTTTAGTAGAGACAGGGTTTTGCCATGTTGACCAGTCTGGGCTTGAACTCCAGGCCACAAGTGATCCACCTGCTTCTGCCTCCCAAAGTGCTGGGATTACCGATGGGAGCCAATGTACCTGGCCCCTATCTTCTATCTATCATCTATCCATCTATCACCTATTGTTTATCACTGATCTATCTATCTATCTATCTAGCTGTCTGTCTGTCTATCTATCTATCTATCTATCTATGCATCTATCAGAGTATTTCCCTGTTCTTGGCACATACCGGTGTTTGGTAGATGTTAGTTTTATAAGTTGCAAATGGAATATTGTCTTCATTTCCCTAAGTTTAAATGACAGGTTTCAGAGAGAGAAGGAACTTTTCCAAGGCTATTTAGATTTTTGACCTGTGCCTCTACATCACCCACAGGCCCAGAGTAACATCAACAATAATAATAGCAATTGCACACTTCATGGAGCACTTGGTAGCTCATAAAATGCTTCTCAGCCTACCATTCCATGATATGCACTCAGAAAGTCACTCAACCTCATGGCAGGAAGAGATGATGAGAGCAGTGGCAGCAGCTGCCACCATGCCATCCCAGGGCCCAGCTGCTGCCCATCTTGTCCATCACATTCAACTCTCCCTTGCCAGGAGGCCCAAATAGAGAAAACTCTTCCAGAGGCCAACTGAGCTTTCAAAGGTGTTTGACCTTGAGGGTCCTTTTCCAGGGCTTGCAGAGAAAGTGGAGGTGGCTGGGGCCTGGGTGTCCTCTCTCCACCTGCCTGAGACAGCACCTGCCTGCTTTGCAGAGGTCGGTTCTCCCTGGCAGCCATCCCAGGCAGCTGGCCCCTCCCACGTGCCATCTCAGAGGCCCATGTCCTCGTTCACGGACCATTGGGTGCAGGCTGCTGCTCTCTCCTGCCTAATTGCCAGTGTCCTTGTTAACACTCTCCCTCTGCCTTTGTGCCTCACACCCACCCGGTCCTCCTGGCGCCCTCCATGAGTGACTCCCACTTGATGAACAAGATGTAAGTATACTAGTTATTAATCTTTCTACCAAGGCAATTACAGCCTCGCAACATTCCTCCTTGGCCACATTGGCTCTTCTATGACAACCTTATCAGGTTAGCAATTTCAGATCTGCATTAAGTGTTCAGAAATCAATTTTCAGCTTATTTTGTGTTGCAAAGTTTGCCATGCCTGAAACCGCACTGCTAATTGAACAAGAGCAATTGATGTTTTAGCAGTAATTAAAGATGGTAATTATGACCAAATCTCCCCCATGGCCCTGCTGTGTTTGCTTTTGGACCTGTCAGAAGAGAGGGCGGGCCAAATCAATCTTAATAAAGTTGGTGCTTCAGAAGTCCCCCAAGAAATGGTGTTGCACTCAGGGTGGGACAAAGAAGCCATGAGGGAAAAAGGGAATGGCATGTTTGGGGCTGTGAGGTGCCTGGTCATTTGGATAGTCAGGTAGTCATCAGTGGTGGCCAGTGTGGTCCTCTGAGTGCCTGGCCAGCACTGAGCTGGAAGTGGGGGTGGGTGGAAGGAGCATTCCAAAGACATAACAAGAAAATTCTTGCCGTTGGGATGCTTACAACATATCTAAGGAGAAAGGAAGTACGTGCATCCATGAAATAATTTCCAGATATTTGTTTTCGTTCATAAACATTGCAGAGGGCCTGCTATGTGCTGGGTGCTAGGGGAACAAAAATAAAAGGGCATCATCTCAAATGCAACCACAAACAAGCACAAATGACTATGATGTTTCTATCTTTTATCCAGGAATTGTTGCCCACCTATGCTGTGTCCTTTGAGACTGTTCAGCCTCAGAGAGGCAGCTAAAAATATAGGCAGATCTCTGGACAGGGGTCCGAGGGCTCCAGGCCTGATGCTACTGCTCCAAGCTGTGACCTTCCCAGTGGGGCCATCCATGGCTCCCTTCAACGTTGAGAGCAGAGTCTGCAGTGAGATGAGGGGCTCACCCATCCCATACAGAACATCATAATCAGATCTGTACTGACCCTTTAAGTTCCTGTACCACGAGGTTGTTCCTATTTATTTACTTCATATGTCAGGAGCAGACCTTCGTGCTTGGGGATGTAAAGATGGCTTTTGAGCGAAAGTCTTGGGTAAATACCAGCCAGGGCTGTACTTGTAGGCAGAAGGTTAATGTATTGAGGACCCATGTGATCCTCAGTCTCCCAGTGTAGCATAGAGAAGTACGCTTTGGGTTGGGTGCAGTGATTCACACCTGTAATGCCACACTTTGAGAGGCTGAGGTGGGTGGATCCCTTGAGGCTAGGAGTTCAAGGCCAGCCTGGGCAACATGGCAAAACCCTATCTCTATTAAAAATACAAAAATTCACTGGGCATGGTGGTCCCAGCTACTTGGGGGGCTGAGGCACAATACTTGCTTGAACCCAGGAGGTAGAGTTTGCAGTGAGCTGAGGTTGCGCCATAGCACTCCAGCTGGCACGACAGAGTGAGACTCTGTCTCAAAATTAAACAAACAAACAATAAAAAGACATGCTTAATGCATGCTTGGGCTGGGCAAGCGGGTGCACCGTGGGTTGTATTCCAGGAGAGGACTGCCGCCCCCTGCTGTCGTTCGGCAGTTTTACAGGGAGAACTGGAGAACTACTTTGCAAAACAGTCTGAAGGCGGGTGCCAGCAGTTCAGGGGAAAATTATTCCAGAGCTGAGAGTGCCGGCTGCCCAGTGTTATAGCACTGGAAACCACAGGGAGCCACCAACCTCAGCCGGATCATTGCCAGGCCATCTAGAGGGAGCTACCAGGTCATCCAGTGGGTGTTCCTGTCTGCACTTCCACAATGGCTAGGATGCGGTGCCTGGCCACAGGAGCTTTACAGTCTAGCGGGGAGAAAGCCCAGTACAATGTCATGATGGAGCTATGTGGTTTAAAGGAGCAGTGGAGGAGGGCCAGGGTGGGTGAGAGGATTCTTGGAAGCTGTGTCTTTAAGGCTAAGTAGAAGTTGAGTCGGTTAAGGTTGGGAGGAATCCCATTCTCTCAGAAGGGCACAGCATGAGCATGGGCATGGAGGGCTAAAGCATTGTGTCATGTTGTGGGAGCCACTCAAGTGCAGAGGCTGAGGCGGGAGGTGTGAGAGAAGAGTCTGGAGAGGGAGACAGGGATCTCATCAGGGCATGTGAGACATGCCAAGCCATCTAGAGACAACGAATGGGGAGTAACTCTGGGGGTCACGTGGAAGGGGTCAGGTGTACTTTTGAGATAGTTCATCCTGACAGTTGTGTGGGTGGCAGGGCAGGGACAAATGTAGCAGTGAGGGCTCAGGGACACACTGCCTGGCAGCTGCTCATAGCATGATTCTTGCTTCTTTATAGAGAGGCTAGAAAGATTCCCCGGTCAAACGCTCTCCCAGCCTTTATACCTGGTCATATGCAGAGGGTTGAGGCAATTGAGCAGAGAGCCTGGCCCATGGCCCAGTGATCCCCATTGCTCCCATACTCAGAACTGCTGTGTTCAAGCCTCTGTTGGTGAGTTAGGAAGGGGCAGATACAGGGTGACGGCCACCTGCATAGCAGCGATGTTCAGCAATGTTGTGAAATAGTTTTCCAGAGATGAGAGAAAGATGAACAAGATTTCTGAACACAGAAATACCCACCAGCCCTTGCCTGGCATGTGGCCCGTATTGGCCACAGGTGTGTTTCAAAGCATGGCTATCATGCACCATTCACATACTCACATAGACCCACCAAAATGTGCATGCATGTAGATGACCTGCCTGAGTCTTCACACTCTGAGCAACAGAGGCCCATACATTTATACACACAGCAATGTGCACAGAGAGGCCTAAAGTCATGCATTTCTGCATGCTCATGAACCACGACTCATGTGTATGCCATTTGCATCCACACCCAGGCACACAGGGTGGATATGTGTGCATGCTCTCAGCCCTGATGGGAATGTTTGCCCTCTGGTGCAGGTGGCATCGGTTTAAAATATGAGGTTATTTGGGGGCCAGACAGGTCTTCAATCAGAGGGCATACCTCTTCCAGGGGAGGAGATTGGGATGGGAATTGGGAGTGAGTGCAGAGGACGAGGGTGGGAGAGAAGCTGGGGTTGGAGCCTTTGGCTTCCTCTGTGGATCTGCACCATTCTTCCCATAGCCTGGGTTTGTGGGGGTGTTTATGCCCCTCAGATGGGTCTACCTGGTTTTCAGGGTCAGACCAACCTATGCTGACAGCCAAGAAAGGGCTGGCAACTGTAATGGGAAGACATTGGTTCTATCCCCGCAGTGATGGGGAGAGTGAGTCAGAGAGTTTTCAAGTTTAGAATTCATTTTGCCCAATCCCTGCTTGCACTGTCTAATGAGTAGACAGAAGCCTAGAGGCGAAAGTGACTTACCCAAGGTCCCACTGAAAGCCATGTGAGGATGCACCTTACTATAACCCTGAGGCACCCTCATTAGCAAACCATACATCATGGGCTGCAGGAGGCTCTGTGGGGTCTATGCAGCCCAGGCTTAGAGATTTTTATCTGCCAGCCTGAGCTCAGATTCTGTTGGCAAGAATCATGTCACTTATAGCACACCTTGGTACAAGTTGAGAATCTGTGACCATGTGGCCCAGCCCCCTTACCATCAGTCACCCCAGTCTTGGTCATCTGATACATTATATGTTTGGGCTCCTATTTTATTGATCGATTGATTGATTGACTGAGATAGAGTCTTACTCTGTCGCCCAGGCTGGAGTACAGTGGTGCGATCTCGGATCACTGCAACCTCTGCCTCCCATGTTCAAGCGATTCTTATGCCTCAGCCTCCCAAGCAGCTGGAATTACAGGCATGTGCTACTACGCCCAGCTAATTTTTGTATTCTTAGTAGAGATGGAGTTTTGCCATGTTGGCCAGGCTGGTCTTGAACTCCTGACGTCAAGCGATCTACCCACCTTGGCCTCCCAAAGTGCTAGGATTATAAGGCATGAGTCACTGCTCCCAGCTGCACTCCTGCTTTAAAAGCTCCTGACTCCAGTAGCCCTCTTCTCTCTCCCCTCCATCCTGTCCCCAGAGTCATATTTACTTTCCTAGTCAGGACCGTTTCCAAGAGAGACCTGCCCCCACCCCATCCCAATGCCCTGCCCAGCTGCCTGTGACAGCGTAAGCCTCTTTCCTTTGGTACCCTTTCAGGAATAGAGAGAACAGCTGGTCATTTCTTCCTGACGTTTTCTGATGCTAATCCTCCAGCCTGGTCCAACTTACAGACGTAAACCTTGCAAACACTTTCTAATCTGTGACTCTCTAGAAAATAGTATCAGTGGAGAAGAAATCGGGGATAGTGGGAGTTCCAACCGGAGGGCTGGTTTCCTCAATCTTAGCCCTAAAGCTGATTTTGTCTGTACCTCACTGGGACCCTGTTGCCCTTTCCTGACCGGGGCTGCTGTGGCAAGACCATGTGGAGCCCATTTAGGCAGAGTCGGGAGGGTGGGAGGCCAGGTGAGACCAGACGCCCCAGACTGGAGGTGGGCCTGGCTGCCCACGATGTGCCCAGAACCCCTGAGTTCAGTGCCTGCGGAGCCTCTTCTGTCACCGCAGACCCCACATTCTCCCCACCTTCTCCCACTCAGCCAGCCTGTCTGTGTTCCTGAAGCTCCTTCCCTGGATGGGTGATTGATTAATTGATTTACATATTTATTAAAATGTATTTTAGTAGCATCTTTGCCTTTGATGCCAAATCTCATTTCCTATTGTGGGGCCGCTGACAGCCGGCATTGTAAATGCAAAGACACTTTACAAAACAATTTAAATAGCAATTGCCACCAGCTTAAAAATGAGCAAAACAGACAAATAAAATACTGATGAGGAAATTGGCAGCTTCAGGACAAGGAGGGCCAGGGGTTTCTAAGCAGCCAGCAGCTCCGGGTGCAGGGACAGTAAAGACCGTGTAATTGTCTCTGGCATGGCCCAGATTTTAGGTGTGGATGAAGTGAGGTTAACAGTCGCTGCTCTTAGAGCAAAAGAGGCCTTGCCCTTAAAGGAGACCTGTCCTTGGGGAACTTTTCTGAGCAAAGGTTTATGGATGAGAGGAGCAGTCAGGGTGTGGGCCCTAGATCTTTGCCCTGCAGTCTTGACTTGCGAGCTTGCATCTGCCTGGTCTGAGGAGCACTGTGGGCACTAAGTCTGGCCTGAGGAGCTGGGACACCAGCAGGCAGTCGGGGAAGAGTGTGGTCTGGAAATCCGGTCTTTGGATTCTGGCCCCAGCCTGGCCCAGGTATGAATCTTGGACAGGACATATTTTCCCTCTGGGTCTCTGCTTCCTCTGTCGAATGCACTGGGTGGAAACGTAGAAGCACTAGCCTGGGCCACTGGAGACCTGACATCTAGTTCTGCTTGCTGCTTCCTAGCTGTGTGACTTCCAGCAGGTTAAACTCCCTCTCTGGGCCTTATCTGTAGCATGAGAGTGAGGGATGTGATGCTTCACGAGTCATTGTTTTTTCTTAAAATCTATGATATTGTAGGGGCCCATGATACTGTGTGGTCCCACTGGTGGCCTGATTGTAGGGAGGGAGAGCAGGGAAGACGAGTGGGTATGCAGTGGCGGAGGAACCTGCCGAACAGGAGTCCAGAGCCAAGCCAGGTTTTGAAGCAGGGTCTGATCACACTGTTCCTGAGAAACAGCGGAGCTGAAAGCTGTCAGAAGATGGGAAAAATCCCACAAGCAAGCAGGAGTTTGCTCATCCTCCTCGACTTCATGTGCACACTGTCCTCCGGTTGCCTTCCGCCTCCCTGGCTGTGCCTTCCCAGTCTCTTTGGCTGCACTTCTGCTCCCATCCTGGGTCTGTCCCTCAAGATCCCTGCTGGTGCTGCCTTCCTGCTGCTAGATTCACTTCCTGCATGAGTTCATTTGTAGCTCTTCTTTTTTTTTTTTTTTCCAAGACACTCAAATTTTCATTCCAGCCTTGACCTCTTACCAGAATTGTAGTCTCATAAATCCAGCACCCTGCAGGACATCTCTCCTTAAATGTCTTGCTGTCACCATAAAATGTCTAGAACCAAATTCAGCATCTTCTCCCACAAACCACTGCTCCCCGCTCCACCCCCAACATTCTGTTTTTCAGGCATTCTTCTCTCTTTAGTTTCCTGTATCCAGACGGTTATCACAAGAAACCTTTATATGCTGTTTACAGTGTTTGAGGTGGCTTTCTTCGCATTACTACATTTCTTTTTGCAAGTATGTTCTGAGCACCTGTTATATGCCAGGCACAGGACAGAGGAGTGGACCAGGCAGACACAGACCCCTGCCCTCATGGGGCTTGGGCTGCAGAGGTCGCTCTCCTTGCCTCAGGCCTCCAACTGGGCTGCATTGTCCCTACTTGCAGAAACATGGCTTGGCTTCTCTTGGGAAGCTTCTCGGGACTTCGAGTACAAGACTTAGTTCAAACCACATGATCCAGATTTTTTGGTCAAAAAGGTGGGGAACACCTGTGTAACTATAGCACTGTGCTAAATGCTGAGGATATGAAGATAGGCACCTGCCCTTAGGGAACTTGCAAACTGGAGGAACAATATTTCCACGGGGGTTACACAGCAAACCAAAACCACAATGCAAGATATTCACAAGGTAGTATTTCATTTGTTTGTCCATTCATTTAACAAACATTTGTTGAAGACCCAGACTGTGTTAGACATGTGCTGGGTGCACTGAATGGAGGGATCGGGGAAATAGTCCATGCCTTTGAGGAGCCCATACTCTGGTGCAGGAGAAAGAGGCGTGAGCAGGGATGTTCATGCGGTGTGGATGTTGGAAGCATGGGATGATGTAGGGCCAGAGATGACAGGCCTAGGATGAGGAGGGCTTCCTGGAGCTCACCCCTGAGGATGGGCAGGCAGAAGTAAGCAAGTAGGAGATGGATGGGAGAGGGAGGGAGGGAGGAGCCATGGTCAAATGCTGGGGAGAACAGGAGCTTGCTGTCCTGGTGACAGTGGTTCTGCCAGGCTGGCACCTGGAAGGACTTAAATTCTTCAAGTCCAGTGAGTGGTGTTGACTGTAAGTGCAGAGGAGCTTAGCAGAGAACAGAACCCTCCTGGAGAGATCAGGAAAGGCTTCCTGGAGGAAGTGGGCTTTCAACTGCACATTGGAGGGCAAGGAGGATTAGACAGGTGAAGATGAAGGAGAAAGGCACTTGGTTCTGAGGGGCTCCCTTTGCATTGTGACATCCAAGCCCTCTGTGTCCTGGCCCAGCCCACCACTGGTATTCTTTCCTACTGTCCCCCTTGCCACACCCTGCCTGGAGCAAACTGAGTGGTTTGTCACTCCTGTTCTTTTCAGCATCCATGCTTTGGCTCAGGTGGTCCCTTTGCTTGGAAAGTCCTTCTTTATATTTCTGAATATGGGGACTATTGACAGGCTTCTTCCATGAAGCCTTTCCCCTCCCCTCCATCAGAACAAAAGTCTCTTGCCCTGCTGAGTGTCCACAGCCCTTTTCTCTATGGTTGTGGCTCTCCTCTGCAGCTGCCACCTGCTACCTGTGTCATAGTTATCTGGGGCATAGTTCACCTCTTCCGTTGGTCTGCAGGCCAGGGCTTTTGCTGACCAGCCCAAGGCTCCCGGGGTCTGGCACAAGGTCCATGTGCAACCAGTGGTGGTTGAAAGAGAGCCCCAGATGCTGGGGGCCAGAGTGAGCCAAGATGTTGGGGGTGGGAGCCTGAAGGGACTTGATGGGTCTGGACATCCTGATGTAGATCCAGAGAGGACATTAACTAGGGATGAATGGCTAGGAGTCTGTGTGAATTCTTCTTATGCACATGGGATGGCTTCTGCATGGGTAAGTATTATACTGGGTGACTTTCATGAGGAACGCCACCCCTGAGTGTTGAGAGGGGTCTCACCTGACAGGTGAGAGCTTTTCTGGTGTGCAAATCAAGCACCTGCCATTCTGTCTGTTAGACTGGGGCAGTTGGCCTCTTACACTGGAATCCAGCCCCAAGTGGACAGCCCCAGTTGTGTAGAAAAGCTTAGCAGTGCCTTTTTTGCTTTGGCTAGGAAGCAAGTAAGCTCTTCATTCATTCACTCATGCATTCATTTACTCATTCCTCAAAAATTACGGATAACGCGCAGGTGCACTGGTGCAGTGGGAGATAAGTTGGTGCCTGATGTTTGTTTTTCCTGTCTTTATTTATGTTTTGTTTTCCTTAAACATTAAAAAAGTCTTTTTTAAATGCCAGCTTGCCTCAGCTGCAACAAGGGGAAGGGATGGAGTTTTAAGGGCAGGAGTATACCCTGAGGACCAACAGAGGGGAGTCAGGGGAGTCCCAGCGAGTGGGGAAACCTGGGCGGGGTGACTCTCGGACGGACAGAGTGGAACTGTGTCATCAGTCAGTCTTCTCACCTGAGATGCCTTCCTTAGCTCTTCTCCGTAGAGCCTCTGGGCACTGTGACTTTGTCCTACCCAAGGGTCCCCTCTTTCCATGAGGGAGGGTGGTGCAGTGGTTAAAACCCAGACTCTGGAGCTGGTACTCCTGGGCTTGCCTCTTCCCATGAACCAATTCGCTAACTTCTCTGAGATGGTCTCCCCAGGAGTGGGAGTAAGAATCATAGAGATGGTGTGTGTTTTGCCCTGACCTAGTGCACACCTCATAGTGGGCCTTTGATGAGTGATGGCAGTCATTGTCATTACACAGAGATGACAAAGACAGGAGGCCTTCTGTTGTCCAGAAAGGGAGAAAAGCAAAAATGCAAAGCTAAGCAGTATGGCCTCTCAGTCATAGGGGATGGTGGGTTTGCAAGTCCTCTTTTGCCTCCTGGACCATCCCCCATGCCCTTAGTCATACACAGCTCAGCCAGGGCGGAGCCCTGAACATAAGGAGGGAGTTGTGTGGCCCATGGGAGATTTGAACCCACAGCCTTCACTTTGTTAAAACCGTAGCACATGGAGCTTGAGGGCAGCACTGGATGCCAGCCATCCCCTGCCCTCTCCCTGAGTGTGAGGTGCCCATGAGGATGTCTGGGATAGAGGATGCCCCACTGGCCTCCTGCTGCCCCACTCCAGCTTCCTTGGGTGGGAGCTCCCTTCTGTTCTCTCCCTGGGACCATCATCCATGGCCATCCCCATGGAAACTGCCAGGGACCCTGTGGGGGAGGAAGAGAAAGATGAGGAGGGAGAATAATCAAGAATTATTTGTTTGGAGAAACAGAAAAAGGAATGGCAACGGAGAGTGGGAGGGAAGAAAGAGAGGAAGGCAAGGAGAAACAGAGGGGAGAGAGAAAGAGGAGGGAGAAAGAGGAGAGAGAGAGAGGAGAGAGGGAGAGAGAGAAGAGTCTTTTCTTTGGGGAAAAATGGAAATTTAATCAGATCAGTTTTTATAGTGCAAATAGAAAATCAGTTTTAATAAAGCCAAAAGGAAATGCAAAACAGCCGCTTGAGATGGAGATTGTGTTAAACAGACAGCTCTTTAGGAGTAGCCGAGTCTGGGATGTTTATTGTGCACAGACAGAGCAAGGAGGGGGATTTCTGGCTGAATTTCAAATAGGCATCTGATTTGGCTTTGGGGGTGGGGAAGAGCCTCTCCTCGCCCCTCCTCTCCACCCATAGGCCCATCTGTCCAGGGAAGGAAGGCTCCCAAAGTGAGAGGAGGAGAGAAGGGGACAGTGGTACCACAGGGGACATCTCCCTGACCTGGAGCAAGAGCAGCCGCATTCCTCTTCCTGTGGGGTGTTGCCCCCAGCACCCCCTTGTCATGATCCCAGGACTTCCGGCCGGTCTAGCCCACTCCCTCCTGCCCAAAGACAGGACTCTGCCCTCCATTGACACACCACTGTTTTTAGCTTCTGATTCTTAATTATAGTTCTGGCCCAGCTCTTGGCTTTATTGCTTTCATTTATTATAAAAAGACCAGTGTCTGTTTTTTGAAATGGCTATCTGGTCAAATCACAGTTGATAAGCAACACTGAGCTGTCTTTTTAAGACAGGCCAAATTTATCACACTTAAAAAAAAAAAAAAAAGGAAGCCTTCGATGGCCTATTAGAAAACTTCCCCCCCTTTCCCAGAGTGACATTTTAGTAAAAGGCTTTATTTTCCCCCTCAGCTTTCACAAAGCCATCGCCTTGAAAGGGAGAGAGAGGGAGGGAGGGAGAGCGAGAGAGAGCAAGACACAGAGTACTTTTGAGGCTGTTCCATAAAATATATGGAGAGGGCATGGAAGATAACAGGATCTGCCCTAATGGGGCTGTTAGCTTAGGAGGAAAAGAGGGGGCCTCTGGCATGTGTTTGTCAGCTGTTATTTTTGTAATTAGAAGAGAAACTGCACTTTACATTTCAGAAACGCAGCTATTCGAGGCTACAAAGAAGATACGGGGGTCTGGGCCAGAAAGATAGGTTGGGAGGAGCAGGGGATGAGGGAGAACAGGTGGGACCGGGCTGGTGGCTCCTGAGGTTAATAAGCTCATCTGTCACCTTTGAGGCTGGCTCAAAACTAGACAGGAACCCTGCAGGGCCCCTTCAGGAGGTTCCCCAGTCCTGGCTGGGCAGCTGATGCCACCCTGTATTCCAAGAAGGGGCCGGGGTCAAGCTGTGGACTAGCCAGGCTGCTGGGGGACAGGTAGCAGGGTCTTCTTGTGGCTGTGGAAGCCTCTGACCATCTGCTGGGACTGGGACAGGAACCGGGGCAAAGCCATTTCATGGACTCAGCTAGAAGCAAATGTTCAGCCCTTGCTCTTGTAGGTTTGACTTTAGAAAGAATGGGGGTCTAAGAAACGAGGGTAGTGCTGCCCCTCCTAGAGCGGGTGGCGGTGTCCGCAGAGCAGAGCCTGTGTCTAATTCATCTGCAGACACACAGCACCCAGGATAGTAGAGTGTTGCAAGGACATTGGCTGGTGGAAATTGGAGGTGGCAGGAGGCTCCTCCCCCAGCCACCCACGACCCGCTCCTTTCTGCCCCAACTCCTTTTATCAGCTGCAAAGACCATTCATTCCTCCTTTGCGTCTTCCTTTCATGCTTTCTGTCCCCAGCAATATTTCCCTTCACTTCTTTCTGAACAAGATAGCTTTAATTGTTAAACAGCTCCTTCCTTTTTTTCCCACTGAAGTCTGGGTTTCAGAGGAGCATTGTGGACAGTGGCCTCCTGCCTGCTCTGCCCACGCCCTTCTCTGTCCTAGGGTGGACACCCACAGCCTGGTGCCACTTGAGATCTCCTTCCTCTCCCTGATGCTGAGCGTCTGATTCAGCAACAACGGGGCACCTGACATCTGGCTACTCTGGGACCCCAAGAAAGCTGGATTTGCAGGAACTTGAACCACAACAATCAAGGGCCTAGTGGTGTAGTTAGAAAGAGCTGGGACTGAGTTAGAAACCCAGAACTACCACCAGCTGGTTGAGCTTAGAAAAATCATTTGACTTCTCTGAGCCTTGGTTTTCTCATCTGTAAAACGGCACAGTGTTGTTGGGAGGATTCAATAAAATAATGAGTGGAGAGCTCGTGCCACAGAGTGGAGGATTCATTAACGGCTAGTTCCCCTAGCCCTGCCTGGATGGAGGCAGGTGGGCTACATCTGCTCAGTGTGTTCTTCTTCTCAGGGGTGAAGGCAGCTTGTGTCATGATGGAGCTGGGCCTATAAGTCCTGGGACTCCCAGTCTAGTGTCCTTTCTGTCACTCTATGTGTCTTTCTGTCTTCCAGTGCCATCATGGGTAGGCCATTTTCCATTTGCCCAGGCCTTAGTTTCCTATCCCAAGTGGCTTCCCAAGTGTTCCATTTCTGAAAAAGTCTGAGTCACATAAATCCATTCTGGAATTCTCTGGATGCTCCAGCCTGTATGGTGGAAACCATGCCTGGAGGTGCTTCACCCTGTCCCAAAGTCGTCATAGACTTGGATAACACAGCCTTGCAGACAGGTCTCACATTACTTGAGGACTGCGACTCTCAGCTCCAAGTGACAGGCACAGAGGAGGGGCACCAATTATCCTAGTTTGCCAGAGACTGAGGGGTTTCCCAGGATGTAGGACTTTCAGTGCTAAAAGTGAGGGAGTCCCAGGCAAACCAGGCTGAGTTGGTCACCCCAGGACAGGGCTTTGGGTCTGTGAATGTTAGTTCACAGATGGGACTGGTAAGTGAATAGACCCTACTGTGTATGAGGTGCTGTAGCAGGTATTAGGGATGTAGTAATGACAGAAACAGGCTTTCCTTGAAGGCAGTGACAGCACAGGGGAGGAGCAGGTGTGTAGACAGATGACTTGCCCTGCAATTCACGGTAGGGAGACTGACTGAATGAAGCTTGTGCAAGACACCCAGGATGCCCAGAGGAGGCAGAGATGAACTCTGGTTTGGTAATGGTGGCGGGATAGTCAGGAGGGCTTCTCAGAGGAGGTGATAACTGAAGTGGGTTTTTTTTTTTTTTTTGAGACGGAGTCTGGCTCTGTTGCCCAGGCTGGAGTGCAGTGGCCGGATCTCAGCTCACTGCAAGCCCCGCCTCCCGGGTTCATGCCATTCTCCTGCCTCAGCCTCCCGAGTAGCTGGGACTACAGGCGCCCGCCACCTCGCCCGGCTAATTTTTTTGTATTTTAGTAGAGACGGGGTTTCACCGTGTTAGCCAGGATGGTCTCGATCTCCTGAACTCGTGATCCGCCCGTCTCGGCCTCCCAAAGTGCTGGAATTACAGGCTTGAGCCACCGCGCCCGGCCTGAAGTGGGTTTTAAAAGCAGGGCTGGAGATGGAGCATAAGAGGCAGGGCTTGGAGAGGTATAAAAGGACAAAGTTAAATGTGGGAGCAAAATGGTGTGAAAGGAGGCCAAGAGGTCAGGAGGTAGCAGAAGCTGAAGGGTAAGCTTCCCCTGTCCTTGTGGGACCAGGCACGGGGCTGGGACAGGTGGTGGTGTGGGATGTAGTTTGGAAGGAAGGCCGCAGGGCCAGGAAATGGCCGGGAGGCCTTCCCCACCTAAGGATGGAGACATAATTTCGACAGTGTCCTGTTTCCATCTCTGCCTTCCAAGACCTACGAGAATGTTACAGGGTTGTCCATGCCAGGGCCGCTTGGCTCCCTGGCATGGCTGGGTGCCTGGCCCATGGCTGGAGGCCAGTGGCCTAGAGCCCAGGGAAGCCAGCTGGTGACAGGATAGAGTTGTCCTGGCTTTGGCCAGGCAGACCGGTGGGCTCTGACCCAGGCTGTGATCCCTGCAGGACCTCCTCTCAGAGATATTTAGCTCTGCAGAAAGAGGTGAAGATGATGATCTGGCTCTGCTGTGTCCCCTAGCTCTGTGCTTCCTTGCCTGGGTCACTAGCTCAGAGACTCTGAGGACCCAGCCTCTTTGCAGTGAGGCTGAGCTAAGTGACCTGGCCAAGGTTAATTCTACCCCCGCTTAGACCCTGTGGGCAGAGGGTCCAGGGTGATTAAGAAGCCATAGACCAGAGTGAGACTGTGAACACTGGGCCTCCATTCGTAGACTAAACCTGGGGATGGGACTGGTAAGTGAACAGAGCAATGATTCATAGGTGGGCAAACCACGTTTATCCGTCTGACTCCTCTAGGAGAGAATGCATACTCTTGGTCCACCTTGAATCCTTTTTGGAATAAAACAGAGTATTATAAACAACAAATAGGTCAACCAACCAACCAATCAACCATGAAAACTTAACCAGAATTTTCAAAGCAAAATGCCAGGAAGGAACCTCAGGTGCCAGGTGCGCAAGGAGGACCCAGGCATCTGGTGCTTGCGCACACCCCTCATCTCCCTTTACACAGGGGGAATACACTTGGCCTTGAGAGATTTGTTGGTGTCAGAGGCTCCCAAACTTTTCTCTCCTGACCTGTTTACCCATGAGTATGTATTTTTGGCTAGAAATGAATTTATGTGGGTACTTTTAAAAAAATAGATGAGATGAAGACAATGGTGACAACATAATAACGTAGATGGAAAGCGCATACTTAGAGCCATATGCAGCAAATGTGGGGGCCGATCTGGCCCTGTCACTCACAGCTGTGGTCAGCTTGCTGGGCCCCTCCGAGCCTCCTGTCCCTCGCCTGTGAAGTGGAACCGTTTGTCCCTAGGCCTCCCTTAGTAGGCTCTCCCCAACAGACTGCAAATCCTTGAGGAAGGAGGCCTCCTTTTTTCTTGTCTTTATATCCCCAGGGCCTGGCATAAAGTAGAAACTCAATAAATGTTAGTCAAATGAATGAATAAACGTTTGAATAACAAGAATACCTGCTCTACCGACCTCTCTCAGGATTATTGGGAGGATCAAATGAGATAATGCACATGAAAGCACTTTGTAAATTGCAGAGCACCATACAAATGCAAATCATTCACAGCTTTGGTGGAAATTATTATTCAAATTATTATTATTATTTTCACAGTAAAGGAGGACAGGAAGGAGAGGGCAATGGAATCAGTCCCTGATGGTGGAAGCTGGGGTTCCAGCCCTGGGTGCGGGGTGGCACTCACGCTTGCTTGGGCCCCTCTGAAGCATCCTCCATTTCGATGCCCCACAGCGAGGTGGGCTGGGCTGCAGCTGCTTGGGTGGGGGCAGTCGTTGCTACCGGAATCCTGCCCAGTATGGGGACTGAAGCCACCAGCCCATCTTACCCTGAACAAAATGAATTAAATGCCAAGCTCTAAATGAAAAAGGGGCTTCTTTTCTCTGCTGCTGTTTATTATTATTTTTTGTTAAATGAAATGCCAAAGGTGGCGTGTCAGGAGGGAGGTGGTGACAGAGAGAGAGAGAAACCGGGCACCTCAAAACCTGGAGTTCTTTCCCCTCTCCCCGGCTGAGCTTCTGTTTCCAAGGCTATTATCCCGCCTCTTCAACCCCTGGCCTGCGAGAAGGGAGGGCGAGACGGCTGGGCAGCCAAGAGACGCGGAGCAAAGGCGTGATTGATAATTGGCGACTGTAATTCTATAATTCATCTCCCTGCACCGCAGTGAAATTAAAAGAGTTTAGGTTCCCAAGCATAATGATCATCAATTAAACGCCGGGGAGATTTAGTGTCCTCATTTGAATTTTGTTTTATTTATTTAAATGTGTCTGTTTTACAGGGAGGGGGTGCATGGGGAGTGGGAGCGGGTGCGCGCGGGGCCGGGGCCTTCGGGAGGCTGATGCGGGCCCGGGCGCCTCCAGGAGCCGGGTCGCGCCGGCTGCCTGGGGGCGGCTGAGGGTGGGGCGCGGCCCGCGGGGCGGCGGGCTTTGTGAGACAGGGGATCCATCATCCCGGGCCTAATCAGTTAATACTGATAAACTGCCAGCAATAACTGCCAATTGCGGCGCGGTTTTGGAGCTGCCAGTTCATTCATTTAGGGAGTGCGGCGGCGCGTGGGGGGAGCGCTCCTGGCCCCGCGTGTTTCTGTCTGCTCTGGAGGGAGGGCCACTGCCGACTTCTGCGGGTGAGAGAAAGTGAGCATTGGGCAGCTCGAGGGTGGCCCGGAGTTTGTGGGGATGACTGTGGCCTGCGCCGGGCTGGGCTGGGCTGCGAGAGAGGCCGATCTGGGTCTTGGCGTTCAGGACGGTATGGAGGTGACACCCGCTTTGAGGAGGAGTCGGGGGAAATGCTCCCAGCCAAGCTGTAGGACCTCCTTGTGCGGAACCACAAAAAGACGCCTTAGGAATCAGGGCACCTCTTGTGGCCCCGCCACTCACTGCCCAGCTGCGTGACTCAGTTTCCTCCTCTGGAAAGGAGCGGGCTGGGCTAGGAGGCCTCTAGAGGGCCTTCCAGCTCTGTGGCCTTCCTCCAGCCCCCTTTCCCTGCTGGCCTGGAGAAGGATGGAGAACACGCCCGGGTCCTCCCTGTGCACCTGTGAGTTTGGGGCTGGAGGCTCTCGGGGTGCCACGGCTCCCCATCCCATGGGCGCCCCTGCTCCCTCCCCAAGCTTCTGTCCATTTCTCAGGGTTGGTTCCTGCTGCATTTTCCTGACATTCTCTGATTCCGACTTCTCACTTGCAATCAAGAAACTAAAAATAGAGCATAAAGGAGCTCTCCAAGGGGGGTGGGTGGGGGTGGCAGAGAAGGAGGAAAGTGCTCTGGTTCCCCGTGGGAATGAGACCTCATCAGCTCTACACAGGGAGTTGGAAATCCAATCCAGACCATTGGCAAGGGGCGGGGTGTGAGGTGAGGAGCCTTCCAGATCAACCAAGTGGAAAGCTTGAAAGAAAATAGTGTGTGCGCGCACAGGGAGGGAGGATGGGGAGACAGCCCTGGGGTGGCTTTCTGGGCGTTTCTGGTGCTTGGGGGTGAAGCCCCTTGCATGCCCTGCACAGGGCCCGCCCCTGGGTTGGGAGAAAGTCCCTGGACCTGAGGGGTGCACAGCCAGCTCGAGGGCCTTGCCTTCTAATTCATCCGCCAGGAGGGGGCGCCCTGTTCTAATGTTCACAAAGGCATCTTTTGTTCAAGCTGAGGCGCGGAGAAGGCTCGTGCGGGTTATGTAGGTATCCTCTTTGGCTTGTAGGCAGACAGGAGCCCCGTCAGGGATTTCTTCTTGAGGACCTCAGAACCGTGTCTTTTGTTTTTATTTTTTTTGAGACAGGGTCTCGGTCTGTCTCCAAAGCTGGAGTGCAGCAGTGCTATCTCTGCTCACTGCAACTTCTACCTCCTGGGCTCAAGGATCCTCCGACCTCAGCTTCCTGAGTAGCTGGGGCCACAGGCACAAGCTACCATGCCTGGCTTAATTTTGTATTTTTTTGTAGAGACAGGGTCCACTATGTTGCCTAATCTGATTGTGAGCTCCTGGCCTCGTGCAGTCCACCCACCTCGGTCTCCCAAAGCGCTGGGATTACAGGTGTGAGTCACCTTGCCTGGCCAACCACGTCTTTCAGATTGTAAGGAGTGGATTTGTTCAAACTTGATGACATAAGATGGGCAACTTGGAGATATTGGGGCTAGGAGTGAAAGCAGAGAGAATCTGGGCTCTCAGACAACTGTCTCTAGAACATAGGCACCCCATTCCCTGGGCAGAATCCCCTGGAGCTCAGAAAGGTGAGTGGATGTGTGTAAATTACTCAGCTGGTCTTGAGAAAGCAGCCTGATTCAGGAGTCTGGAGCCCCAGGCTGCAGTCCTGGCTGTCTATGCCCTTGGATATGCTGCCTTTTTCCCTCTGAACCTCAGTTTCCCCCCTCATCTAATAGGATGAGGTACATAAAAGCTCTTAGAGAGCAGGGAAGGTGCTCTATAAATGCCCAGGATTATGATATAATGTGCAGCTTTTATGCATAAACCAGCAGCAGCCCACCTTATCTTCTAAGGGGCAGTGCAGAGGGAGGACTTTATCTCTATCCTCGCCTGGTGCTGCCTCAAAGGCCCGTTTTCTCCTACGGGGCTATCTTTAGGACCCATGATGTTTCCCTTCCTGGGGTAGGAAGGGAAATGGCTGATGTTAGAATCCCAGACTTGCTGGTTTTTATACCACCGATTCAAATCAAGATACTGTCTTTCAGCCTTCTCTCTGCCTTGCTAAACTCATTCCGGTTCCCTTACCAAGCCAATTTCTATCGAGAGAGTGAGTCCTTGAAAACGTGGGGATTTCTCCAGCAAGGAATGACCATGAGGAGCCAGGCCATGCTGGGGTGGCCACCTACGCACCCTGATGAGCCCACACTGGGCTCCTCTCAGCCTCATCTGCAAGGCTGGCCCCTTCTAGTTTCTAATCGCTGTCCCATCCAAAAGGCTGAGGGCTTTCTGGATTGACTCGAGAAGAGATGAAGGTGATCCCAGGTCCCCAGGAATGCCCACCTCCCTTTCTGGCTCCATCCCTTTTCACCCTGTGCCTGGTCCCTCCACTCCAGGCTGTTTTGTTTGCCCTGAGGGGTTAGGTGTGAAGGGCTGTTCTGTGGCCCCCCAGGACTGTCTCTGGAACCTTCAGGCAGAGTAGCAGGTGTATTTGGGATGAGAAACTCTGAGGGTCAAGGACCCTCCAATTTTCTGTGTGGAATCCACAAGGACACCAAGCCCAAGTGAGCATAAAGCCCAACAAAGGCTTTTTAAAAATTACCATGTGCTGTCCTTTTCTCTGATTACAAAAGTAATACATATTCATGTTCAAAAATTTGGAAAATACAGAAAAGCATAAAGAACAAAAGTTCATCCATATTCCACTACCTAGAAGCAGTCACTATATTTGAGGTGTATCACCTCCCTGTCTTTCCCCTTCTCACTGTCTCTTTATCTCTGTTTTTTAATAGGAGTCTCATGCATTAATACTGTTTTGTGGCTTAGTTGGTGACAGTGTATCAGGAGCATTTCCCCACCCAACAAAAGCCATTTGATGAGTGTCACTAGGTGTTTGGTGTGGGAAACATGGGACAGCAGGCTCTCAGAAGAGATCTCAGCATTGACAGACCTGGACTCTCTCCTGCTTCCAGTGGAGACAGAGGCCCATAAAATCCATTGGCTGGAGGGGTAGCCCTCGAGTCAGAGCAGTGTGCGACCCAGCCTCTCAAGGATGTGGCAGGACGTGTGCCAGGCTGATCTTGCCCCATCACCTGAGGCCCTGTCACTGCATCAGCCCTATTACCCTCTGGGCTCTTGCCCTGGCCGTAGCAGGCCAGTAGGAGGTAGGGAGAGGGCCGAGGTGCCAGTCACTTGGAGGCTATAAAAAGATAACTCCAGAAGACAAAGTAGAAATAACAGTAGAAATGTAAAGGACTTCCCCATCAGTCACTTGGGGTGACAGTGGAGGCCAAGACCCCTCTCCCTCTAAGGGATAGGCTTAAGTAGTGACGGTAACAAGGAAACCAAGTCTGCTTTAACTGCGGAAGTTTAGTTTAGCTAAGCTGGGTATCCAAGTCTGGGGCCCTTGGCCTCTCCAAATCCTCAACAAGGAGCCAGAAATTCTTGGTTTGAAGATCTTGCCTGCACTCATTGCCCATCTTATCAACACAGCACACCAGATTCACCTTCCTTAATGCCTTCTGACTGGGTCATTTGACTCCTGGCTCAACAAGAGCCTGTCTCTACCTATCCAGACTTTTTTCTGTCTTCAAATTCAGCTCAAGGTATATTTTCCTTCAACAACAAAACATCAAATAACTGGATTTAAAAATTGACAAAGGACTTGAATAGACATTTCTCCAAAGAGGATACACAATTGGTCACCAGGCATAAGAAAAGATGTTCAACGTCACAAATCATTAGAGAAATGCAATCAAATCCACAGTGAGATTCCACCTTATGCCCACTAGGATGGCTACTGTCAAAAAATAAATAAATAAATAATTAGCAAGTGTTGGTGGCGATGTGAAGAAATCAGAATCTTTATGCACTTTGATGGGAATGTAAAATGGTACAGCCACTGTAGAAAACAGTGGCAATTCCTCAAAAAGCTAAAAATAGAATTACCATATGATCCATTAAGTCTGCTTCTGGTTATACATCCAAAAGCATTGAGAGCAAGGTATTTGAAAGATATTTGCATACCCACTTAGCAGCAGTGTTCACGACAGCCAAGAAGTGGAAACAATCCACATATCCATCGGTGGGTGAATGGGTAAACAAAATGTGGCCTACACACACAATGGAATATTATCAGCCTGAAAAAGGAGGGAAATCCTGCCACATGGTGCAGCAGGGATAAACCTTGAGGGACATTATCCTAAGTGAAACAAACCAGTCAGGAAAAGACAAATGCCATATGGTTCCACTTGTATGAGATACTTAGAGGAGTCAGATTCATAGGAACAGAAAGCAGAATCGTGGTTGCCAGGGGTTTGAGGGAGGGGGTCACGGGGAGGAGTATAGAGTTCCAGATTTGCAAGATGAAAAATTTCTGGAGATCTGTGGTACAACAATGAGAAGATACTTAACACTGTTGGACTGTATGCTCAAAAATGGTGAAGACAGTACATTTTGTGCATTGTGTGTGTGTGTGTGTATGTGTGTAACCACAATTAGGAGAAAAAAAGATGCTCTTTTTACCTTCTCTGGCCAGCCCAGCAAGGAAAGAGCTTTCCCTTTCCAGAACCCTAAAGTACTTGCACTCTTTACTGCTGGGCCTCTAAACTAACACACTACCTCTTCATGGATTCACATGTGGTCTTCCTTTGGGGCAAGTTGTTTGAAGTCAGGAATAAAATTTTTGCCTTTTATTTTCCCCATGGCACCTAACACAGTGATTTAGATAAATTCAGCCAATTCAGTCTATCAGCTCAATTAATATTTGCTGATTGACTGAATTCACACTTCCCTTGATAAACTTTGGACGGTGGAGGGTGATGGATGATGATGCAGCAAATACAGAGAAAGGTAGGAGGTGTTAGTCCAAACTGCACCATTTTGTAAGCTCCCTGCTATTTTGCAGACTTTGGTCAAAGCGAAACATTTCACAGGGGTTTGGACTGGGAGAAACATCCTGCCTAACCACCTGACCACAAGGCAGACAACGGCCCAGCTAAAGAAACATCCCTATCATATCTGGCTGGGCAAAGGTCCAAGGAACACCATGATGACATCTCCCCAGAACAAGAGCTAGAACTGCCTCATCATGGGAACATCTTACCAATATCCTGCAGGGTAGCAAGCCATGCTGCCCAGACCCCTCCAGCCCATACCTATAAATACCCCCAGTCTGTAAGTAGTGGTGGGCTCTGGCATCAGCCTGCATTTACTGTTGAGCCACCCTCTTTCCGTGTGTATGTGTGTGTGTGTGTCTGTCTGTCTTTAGCCCTTGCCTTCCCTTCAAAACCTGATAGGAGGCAGTGGGCCTGGGTATGAGTATTTTTCCATGCATCGCCCCTGAATTGTTTAGGCAGCTGCAGTCTACTTATGGTTGAATACACACACACACACACACACACACACACACACACACACACACACACACATTTTGCCTGTACACAAAGACCAGATAGGGGAGTTGAGGAGACTTTGGATTCCTAATCTTGAGTTAGAGTTAGACCTGAGAAAATGATGTTGTGGACTCTTGAAGGTTTTAGACGGAAAAATGTTGGAAGGTATTAACCTGGACCACCCGGGACGTGTACCTAATTTTACTTTTCTTTAGAATTCCTAGAGAAACCCATCCACAACTCTCTTCAGGAACACAGATCAGTGTCTTACAATTCTTCTGCTGGCAAAGTTTCTTCTGACCTCTCACCTCCATCCCTCCCGCTGCCATGTAAACTTCTCTGCTGAAATGGAGAACATTCTCTTGCCACCTTATCCCTTGTAGGCTCTTTTAAGAATTGGACTTTAACAGAATAAAGATCCCTCACATTAGGTATCTGTAATGTTCTCTTTGTAGGGTGGATCCTCTGCTAAATTAATTGTCTGGTTCTCTTGAAAAGCAATCTTTTCCCCCAGTTCATGTTCCCTTTTTGACCTAACATGGCCATTCTTGGCCTTTTGAATGGGATTTGCTTCTAGTCGGGAATTAAATTTCCATAGCAACGCTAGCAGCCATCTTAAAAGTCCTCTCCCTGGCCCTATTTTAGTACTATGCCATCTTTCTCATACAGGCAGGTGGTTTGCTTGGTTATAAGCCATGTGTATATTTATTCTCATTTTAGTCAGGGCGGACGACGGCAATGGCAACTCAAACTACGAACAGGATGAACAAAAAATACACAAAGGAGTCTGCCTGCTTTTAGTTCCTGAGGGGCCTGGGCTCCTGAGGAAACATGGGTGTTTACTTTTTAGCTTCAGAGCATTTTTTTCCATAAAACTGGGGATTGGAGGTTTTCATCTTATTTCTAAATCACCTGGGCCTTTTTCTCTAAGCGGGACACCCTGCTAAGCCCGACGCAGGAAAAAGGCCTGCATCTTAGCTTTTGGGATTTATCTGTTTGTTCAAAGTTTATTATTTATGGTGGTTTTTAAGTAAACCATTAGAAGTGTGAGTTTTTTTTTTCCCCCGGAGCTTACCACTCAGCTCCCTTTCAGTAACTAGACGGATCTTTGTTGACTATGGAATCAAATCCAAACTCTAGAACATGACCCTCAAGGCCCTCAATGTGCTTGCCTCAACTTACTTACTCAGTCTTAACTCTGTTACTTTCTTAGGTTCCCCTGCCCCCACTGCCAAACAGGATAATAGCATGTTTTCAGAATACCCCTGACACTGTCAGCTCTCCGCCTTGTGCACCTGAACCTGTAGTACCCTTTCTCCCAACACACCTGTGGAAGTTCTTCCCGTTCTTTAAGGCAGGGCTTCCAAACTGGTGTGTTGTGAAGGGGGTTACAGCAGGATTCATTCCCCTTATCCCTGAGGGTAGCCAGATGGCGGGAGCCACCACGGAACCCCTCCTGGCCAGTGCTCCCATCCATGGCAGCATTATCCATGTGTCCCAGTGAGCCACCCAGCTGTTACCATTTTCTAGGAGTGCCATGTGATGAAAAGGGTGGGATGCCCTGCTTTTATTTATTCATTTATTTTGAGACGGAGTCTCGCTCTGTCACCAGGCTGGAGTACAGTGATGCGATCTTGGCTCACTGCAACCTCTGCCTCCCTGTTGAAGCGATTCTCCTGCCTCAGCCTCCTGAGTAGCTAGGATTACAGGCGCCTGCCACTGCTCCCAGCTAATTTTTGTATTTTTAGTGGAGATGGGGTTTCACCATGTTGGCCAGGCTGGTCTTGAACTCCTGACCTCGTGATCCACCCGCCTCAGCCTCCCAAAGTGCTGGGATTACAGGTGTGAGCCATTGCACCCAGCCTGAAGCCCTGCTTCAAGGCTCAGCTCAATGCGGTCTCCTCCACAAAGTCTCTCCTAGACCCTCCAGCCAGGAGATTCTATCCCTGTCTTGGACACCTCCCCCAGTCCTTCTGGAGTGTCTATGTTCTGCTTTGTTTCAAGGGTATTCATTGCTTTTCTAGGCATCTTGCCTCCTTCCTCCCCCACTAGGGATTGGCAGCGCTGAAAATTCTGTTCTTGTTTAGCTACACGAAGCAGTGTCTAGAACTGTGTCTTGCATGGAATTGGGACTCCTTACATGTCCGTTTATTTGAAATCTAGAGCTTGTGTAACTGTAGGTTGTCTTCCAACAGCAACTCCCGTAGATGTACTGCTCTTATTCCAATGACCCCACAACTGTTCAAAATGTCTCTGGAATTTCTTTTCTGGAAGTATTTTCAGAGAAGGCTTATGAGCCAAAGAATAAAACTAGTCTCTTTAGAATCAAACAACGTGTATTTCATTTTCATTTTGTTGTCATTATGAGTCAACAATTTATTTATTTATTTATATTTTTGTTTGATTGATTGATTGAAATGGACGTCTTACTCTGTCACCCAGGCTGGAGTTCAGTGGTGCAATCTCTGCTCACTGCAACCTCTGCCTCCCAGGTTCAAGTGATTCTCATGCCTCAGCCTCCTGAGTAGCTGGGATTGTCTACCTTACTGGCAAGATTCGGTTCCAAATAAGTTGGGTCTTTTTCCAGAAATTGAATCTATCCTCAAAACATTACAGGTTTAGCATCTTTGAGCAGGTTTGCGAGGAATAAAAAACTGCAACAAAAAAAAAAAACCAAACAGCAACAACAACAACAGTGGCCATGGCAACATCACTGGAACGTGAGGAGCCTTCCCAGGTGCCACCTTAAAAAGACAACATTAACTTGGATACATAAACTCTGGAGTGCTTATTAAAAAAACTGTCTCCCTGGCTTATGTCACTCTTTGTACAGATATGTATCATTCAGAGACCTAAGGGACATTGAGTGTGGATTGTTTTTTTAAGGAGCTTATATTCTAAAAGAGGATACATAATTCAAAGACTCTTATGAGAAATCTCACTAGAATTGTGTTGACACCTGAGAGAACCTCCAAACTCATAAGTCAATATGGTATGTTGTTAACATTATGTTATTTTGAGCCAACAGATGCAATTTATGTTGTGGCTGTGTCGCCCAGTTGGGATAGCTTGGATAGTTACTTAAAATCTCTGGAGCTCAGTATCCTTGCCTGTATAATGGGAGGATGATGTCTACTTTATAGGGCTGTTGAATATTGACTCTGGCACACAGCTATTCTGATTTCAAAGAAAACATCTACAAACATTTGGATTATTATTATTATTTTTCCCAGCCAGTAGAGGGCTAAGGAATAAATTGTTGTCTTCAAGCTTTTGGAGACTTACTTTATAGACTGAGTTTTAAGATGTTATCTGGTTCCTGTGAAGAGAATATTAAAGATTTGGCATTTGTTTGCTATAGAAACGATGGGAACTGGATCTCATGAAGAACTTCCTTTGAAGATGGTTAGGTGGAGGAATGGACGAATGGAGAAGACTGAGGAATTATTTATGGAGAAGTGGGGAGCCTAGTTTGTAGAGTGTATTAAAGCTATTCCTAATTTCTTCGGTTGGGACCTTCTTCTAAGCTGTGGGTTCTGCTTTAGAATACACTGTCACTCCTTCCCCAGGCATGGGCGCTAGAGCCTGCTGGTACAAGTTCAACTTCTCTAGAAAGCTTTCCCAGAGAAACATGATTACACTAATAGATATGGGCACTTTCTAAGTGCTAGGCACTGTTGTGGGAACTTCATATAAATACATTTATTTAGCCCCAGGAGGTAGGTTCCTTAATGATCTCTGTTTTATGAACGAGGAAACAAAGGCCCAGAGAGGTGAGCAAAGTGACGAAGGTCCCATCGCTAGTTAGTGATCAAGCTTGGATTTGAGCCCAGGCAGTTGGGCTGCAAAGCAGGCTGCCTAGTACCACCCAACATCCCAGCAGCCTCCACGCTGCTCAACCCCACCCACTTTAAGAATTAACAAGTGGGGCGTGGTGGTTCATGCCTGTAGTCTCAGCACTCTGGGAGGCAGAGGTAGGTGGATCACTGACCAGCACTGGCAACATGTCAAAACCCCATCTCTACTAAAAAAAAAAAAAAAAACCTGGGCATGGTAGTGTGTGTGCACCTATAGTCCCAGCTGCTAGGAAGGCTGAGGTGGGAGGATCACCTGAGCCCAGGAGGCAGAGGTTGCAGTGAGCCAAGACTGCACCACTGCATTCCAGCCTGGGTGACAGAGCGAGACGCTGTCTCAAAAAAAAAAGAAAAAAGAAAATTTACAGATTAGTCCAAATGAATTAATTACTTATCATGTTTATTGTTTGTCCTCCTTCCACAAGTATCTAGGCTGCATGAAGTCAAGAATTTTTGTCTTTTAAAATTAACTGTTGAATCTCAAGTACCAAGAACAGTGGAAGCATATGAGTTGCTTAATAAATATTTGTGGAATAAATAAAGTTGTTAATACATTGCTTTTTAAAAACCTTTTTTTTTTTTTAAGCACATTGCTTTTTAGGAGTTCTGATCTATGTGTCTCTGGGCCTTCTGATGGTCCTGTTTTGTACAGGCGAATTTCAACCAGTGTTACTAATCAAAATACCAGCTCTTTTCCAGGGAAAAGCATATTCCCAGTCTGAAGCCTGTTTTCTGTGGGCACTTTTCTCAGTTAGAGACAATCACAAGCCTTGGAAATCAACTGGTCTTGGGGTTGTCATGGTAAATAGGGCCCGTAGATGTGATTTTTCTGGTGTGTGTTTAATGTTTTTGTAGTTGAGTGTCTATGGGTGGGATGTATGCTTCTCTTAGCCACAGTCCCCTATTCTTCCTGGTGAGAACAGACAGCTGTCCACTCATCCATTTCCCCTCCTAGCTCCTAAATGGGGCTGGATGATTCTAGTCCCACTCCATTATTTTTAGTTGAGGAAACTGATGCCCAGAGGTGGGGGTGACTTGCCTGTGGTCATGTAGCTGGCAGAGCCTGGCATTCAGCTCCCATCTGCCTCCCGGTCCAGTGTGCTTTCTCCTACACCATGTGCCGGGGCAGGAATGCTCTGTCTAATTAGGAATGAAAGTGGATGTCGTTGTTCCAGAGGATAGGGAGTTTGGGGTGAAGGGACAAAGAAGAGTTGAATGGTGACTAGCACCTCTCCTTGTTCTCTGCCACCACACTGCCACTGTGCACATTGGCAACCCCTTCCAATGATGGCGTTTTCAGCAAATGGGAGGGGAATAGTAGGTCTCTCTTTTTCCCCCCACCTCCATTGTAATTAGTTGTCAAAAAATTTTAGATGGAAGGGGGAGTGCTCAGGTCCTGATGAGATGATACAGCAAAGATTTCATTTCATCTTGAATTTGACATTAAACTTTAATAGTCTCAAGGACAAGAAGCCAAGAGATATCAGATGTAATGAGATAAAGCAAAGTTTCTCTGACAGCAAATTTGATCACAAATGGGCTCCGAGATTGCTTCTTTGATATAAATGAAACATAATTCATCTTCCAGTGCCCCGAATGGGCTTTCAGGCTGGGGACGAAGCTGGCATCTCTCTTGCCTGGCGCTGACAAGTGGCAGCACAGGGAGGAGGTGGAGGCTTGGCTGGACCCTGCAGGGCAGTTCTGCAGCTGGGTCTGGAAGAGATGAGACAAGTAGTGCTGGGAGCTGGAGAGCATCCGGAGGCTCAGCTAGGGGCAGGGAAGGGAGATGCCTTCCTCTCTGAGCTGACGTTTTGGCTCAGGTGGCTGTCCTCAAACTCAGAATGGCCATGAGGGTGTCAAACAGTGGGAGTCCCCTAACAGGGATGAACTCTGTGGGAAACTATTCTCCTGACAATTTCCTGGTTCGGGCATGATGGGGCACAGCCATTTATTCTTGAATGCACTGTTCACTCTTTTCTGGCATGTCTTCTTGAAACAGCACCTTCCTCTCCAAGAGTCCTGTGCCCGATGCCCACATTCACACCAGCAGGGTGCTGAGGTGCGGGTGGTGTCAGGAGGTCCAGGTTCCCAGCCTCCAGCAGCTCCCCTGTGTCTTCTCACTCATGCAGAAATGACCGTGTGAATGCCTACAAAGCCTGCTCACCACCTTTGTACAAGATTGCTGCCCTCAAGTCAGCCTTTTGCAGAAGTTCAGCTGGCACTGCTGGTTAGGTTCCTCAGGTTCTAAGGTCCCCGATTCCTCCTCCTTGGGTCATTATGATCCCTCCTCCTCAGGTCACAAACCTGTAGAGAGTTTAGGACAGATGCCTTAACCTGATGCCCCAAGCCCTCTACCAGTTGGTGCCTTCTGTCCCGCCTTCCGTTCCCCCTCCTGGGCATCATTATCATGGCCACAGCAGCAGGAAAGTGGCCCCAGGGCCAACCACACCCTACTCTGTGCTTTTGCTCTTGCAGTCCCGGCAGGAAACCCTTCATCCTGGTCACATTTTACTCACCCTCCTTCAACCTCTAAGGTTACATCTTCTGAGAAGCCATCCCTCCCCAGCTCTGCCAGCAGACAGCTCGTCTCCTCGGGGTTCCCAGACCCGTTTGTGGCTCTGAGTCTGTCATTGCTGTCTCACTGCTATTCCTGCATATATGTGTCTCCTTCGCCAGAGCATGAGCTCCTTCAGCCATGCCTTATTGATTTCCGTACCTCCCTGGGTATGTCATGGTGCCCGGCGTGGAACATGTGTCTACTGAGGATGCATTCGATGAAATTGAATCCTGGCCGGTGGCACTACCTTCTGTGCCAGGCTCAGTTTAGCAGATAGCCGTCCCCTGGGGTTGAGAGGATCAGAACACATGTGCAAATACAGTAGTTTAAAATTAATAACTTTGTCCAAGTTTTTCGTCGTCTTCTTGTTCTTTTTTTTTTTTTTTTTTTTTTTGGAGACAGGATCTTGCTCTGTCACTCAGGCTGAAGTAAAGTGGCACAGTCATAGTTCACTGCAGCCTTGGACTCCTGGGCTCAAGAGATTCTCCTGCGTCAGCCTCCTGAGTAATTGGGACTACAGGCATTGCCACCACACCTGGCTAATATTTTATTTATATATTTTTGTAGAAACAGGGTCTCTCTATGTTGCTCAGGCTAGTCTTAAGCTCCTGGCCTCAAGTGATCCTCCCACCTCAGCCTCCCAAAGTGCTGGGATTACAGGTGTGAGCCACCACACGTGGCCCCAAATTCTTCTGGATTGAGTTTGGGATTGTGAACTCGAGACCAAATTTGAAACAGAAGATCTGCTGACATCGTCTTCTCCTTCCTGAGGGTGAATTTGAGAACTCTGGTTAAAGTATCTTTACGTTTCTCACTTGAAGACAGCCTGAACACCCTGGTGGGGAGGGAGCTCTCCTTGGAGAGGGGGTATTGAGTTTGGCATTACTTAGGCTGAACGAAGATGTGGCTGGGGAAGCTGGGCTAGAGTAGGGTATGCATGAGAGATAGGCTATGTCCAACCTGGGAGGCAGAATCAGAGCTGGGAAGCAAGACCCGGTATACTAATTCATGGGGAAGCTGAATGTGAGAGCTTTGGGTCCATTCAGAGCATAGATTCAACCCAAATGCCCATCAACAGAGACATGGATAAACAAATTGTGATCTATACATACAATGAAATATTTACTCAGACATAAAAAGGAACAGGAAATGAAAGCATGCTACAACGTGAATGAACCTTGGAAATATTATGTTAAATGAAAGAAACCAAATGCAGAGTTTACATATTGTATGATTCCATTTAGATAAAATGTTCAGAGTTGGGAAATCCACAGAGACAGTGGATTGGTATTTTTCAGGGGCTGGGAGGTGGGAGAAATGGGAGTAACTTCTTAATGGGTATGGGGTTTTCCTTTTGGGGTGATAAAAGTGTTTTTGAAAGTAGACAGAGGTGGTTATACAACATTGTGAACATACTAAATGTCACTAAATTTTTAATTTGAAATGATTAATTTTATATTATGTGAATTTCATCATAATAAAACAACAAAATTTTAAAATAACAAACAAAAGGGAAATGCAGGTGTTGTCCTGGGGCATCTGGGTAAATTCTCCTGGATGCCTTTCTTGTCATCCTATGCCATTCTATGAAGCCACCCACACGTGTGGGTGTCTACCAGGGTCGCCACTCTGCACATCTCCAGGGCACACCACTGGCATGATGGTCCATGTGGATGGAGCTTGGGGGCCCTGTGTTCACCCTGGGGTGCCACTGGGCCTCTTGCTGGGAGAGGGGTATGGTAGAAGCTCTGGGCCTGCCTCCTCTATTCATTTCTCCTCCCATAGTCATGATATGATTCATTTTCCTCCCTACAGCTGCCAACCAAGGGGGCTGACCACTGATAATTAAGATCTGGTGGGTGGAAAGATGGCCTCCCCCTCTGTGGCATCAGTCTCTATCCCTGCTGTCCTTCCTGTCTCCCACCACAGTGGTCATTGCCAGCACTCTGGAGATTTAGTGGGCAAGGGAGGGGAGAAGACCCTAGGTGATGACAGAAGGGACCCAAAGTCATTATTTTAATGGAGTCATTGGCTGTGCTTCCACATCTCCTTATCAATGTCATTAGAATTAATTTGATTGCATACTCTCCCTCTTCTGCCTCTCTCCTTTCTCATCACAAATGACTTTCCTATGCATATGTTACTCAAGGGGATGACAAGGTTCCACATGGCAGGCCTTCGAGGCAGTAATGGCAACTCATGGGAGCTCCTGCTCACACATGGCTGCTTACAGAGGCCTCCTCCTTCTGGTCATCAGCCTCTCTTGCTCCCAGGGTACTGGGATTGAAGAGGATCCTAAAGGACCTCTAGCCTTTGCCGGCTGGTATTTCCCAAGAGAACTGAGAAATCCTGCATCTGCCTCCCATCAGTCACAACAAAATCTAGGGACAAGAGCTCTAAAGAATATTGCTTTGCTGTTTTATGCAGAATTCCTCAGCCACATGGAATTCTCCATCCTGGTATTAGACTTTTCTTCCCACCCAATGCGGGCCTTATGGATTAGAAGCTTGTGAAGCAATTTACAATGGTTGTGGCATAGCCTGCCTGCTGTGTAAGGGTAGAGGTAAATACCATGGGTGTCAGAGGCTTTGGACTTTACCAGAGGCTGGCCTCGGAGGGAAGGAACTGTGAGTGGGGATGAGGATGGTTTGCACTAACAGGTTGCTGTCAAGTGGGTGGGGTCTCTAGTGGTTCTTGTCACTGTCTCCTTGGAGCTGGCTTCACTGATGCTACAAGGTGAAAGGGAAGCTTTCTGGATTCTGGAATAACTCCCGCTTTCCCTCACAAATGCAGTCTTCCTTGGGCAGCCTGAGAAGCCTGCCCCGTGTTGCCTTTCTGAAGCAGCTCATAAAAGGTCTCTGGTGTGTTTGTTGACTGCCAGTTTGGACTTCAACAGGGTTGGAAGCAAAGAGTACGTGGCAGCTGCAAACAGCACCCACATTTAGCCCTTTGGCTGCTGCACTGTTGTCATTTGCCTGGCCTGATGGTCTTTGCAAAATCTGATGAATTTTGGAGTCTGTGGGTTGGACACTGCGAGACTGTACCTCTCTAGCAGGGCACCCTCTTGTTTGTGCATGTGGAGGAATGCTTTGGAGATGGCCACCTCCTCTGCCTTTCTAAAGGGATTGGTGTCATTCTTTGAGAGATGAAAGAGACTTAGACCATAAAACAGCGTGGCTGCATGAATGGAACTCAAGAGAGTCAGGAACTTGTCTAAACCCTGCCTTGGCGTCTGTCTAGCTGTATGGACTTGGCCAAGCCATGTTTCCTTTATGGCTGTATTAGTTGGCTAGGGCTACAGTAAAAAAAAATACCACAAATTGGGTGGTTTAGAACAACAGAGATGTATTGTTCCACGGTTCTGGAGGCTAGACATCTGCAATCAAGGTGTTTGGGAGGGCCATGTTCTCTGAAACCTGTAGGGGAGGGTTTTTCCTTGCTTCTTCTGGTAGTCCCCACATTCCTTGGCTTGTGACAGCATCACTCCAATCTGTCCATGGCATTCGCCATGCCTCTGTTCACATTGTTTTCCCTCTGTGCATGTCTGTCTCTGTGTCCAAATTTTCCCTTTTTATAAGGACACCTATGATATTGGATGAAGGCCCATCCTAATAATCTCATTTTAATTCGATTATGCTGTAATCAAATAGGGTCCCATTCTGAGGTGCTGGAGGTTTGCACTTTAACATATCTTTTAGAGGGGAAGGAAATTCACCTGAAACATGGGCCTTGTCTCCTTACCTGAAGAATGAGGGTTGACTTAGGGTCCTTTCCATCATAGACCTTCTATGACCCTGTGCCATTTGCCAGGCATTGCCCCCAACCTTTTTTTTTTGCAATGTAAAAAAAAAAAAAAGAAAAAAGAAAAAAAAATCTGAATTCCCAAGCAGAGGAAAAGACAGGTTTTTCATCAGTGACTGTCAAACTGTAAGAATCTCCCAGGGAGCAGGTTACAACTGCAACGTTCTGGTCCCACTCCCAGAGATCCAGATCCAAGGGGACTGTGCAGGGCGGGACGATCTGCATGTTCACAAGCTTCCCATGATTTTGTGCAGATGGTTCTCAGACCTCCGTGTGAGAAATACCACTGTAACTCTTGGTCCTTAGACTCAGGTTCTGTCCTCCCTTGAGAGGTGGAGGGCTGGAGGAATGTAGCCCTTAGTGCTTTGGACCTACTGCTTCAGCCTTGGTCACTGCCTCATACAGAGACAGCTGTGGCAGGCGAGGACCTGGCATGGCTGCTGTCTGGGGCCTTCTTTCAGGTCCTAGGGAGAGAATTAAGGCTGTGTGAACAGGGCAGGGGCTGGAGGAGAGGTGGGCAGCCCCCATCACCTTAAGGCCTGTGACAAATACCTTTCATTATCACCGAGAGGAATAAGTCACGTTTTGCAGTCCCAGGTATCTTTTCTTAATTGGTGAGACGGGGCTGATTTATTTGTTAATTAACAGATGGAGCCGCATGCAGTAACGTGGTTTGTTTTATTTATACGTGACAGGGGTAGGGCTTCTAGAGAAGCTCCTGAGAAGGTAGGATCTGCCTGAAGCAGGGGCTGGGAGGGTGTTTGTGATGGAAAGGTGTCGTCCTCCTGGTGGGGGCACTTATGACTCTATCTGTCCCCCAGGTGTACCTCATATTCCTTTCCTGACCAGAAAATCAGTGCCACTTCCCCATGGGGTTGGCAAATTTGTTTGGTCAGGTGAAAAACCAAAGGTATTATTTATTAAAAAGCTCAACATGTTCATTCTTCCTTCCATTCCTTCTTTCTTTTTTTTTAGAAAAAGGGAGAGAGAGAGAGAGAGAGAGAGAGAGAGAGAGAGAGAGAGAGAGAGAATGAGAGGGAGCTCTTCCATCATTTCTTTATTCCTTTCTTCCACAGAGACTGCATGTCTGCTCTATATCAGGCACTGTGCTATGTGCCGAGGAACCATGGGGAACACCGCAGACACAGCCCTTGCTCTCAGAAATCTGTTGCTCTCCTCCAGACAGTGGGGTGACCCTAAGAGGCTGCTTTGTTTACCTTATTCCTCCATGCTCAGAGTGAGGGAAACGAGAGCCCATGACCAGAAGATGCTTTGTAGCCACCTGGCACCAAGGCAGACCCGGCCACACTGGATGAACATTTGGTAGGTGCCTCCTCTAGGCTAGGCAGGCTAGCTGGGGATAGTGAGGCAGTTCTGGGACAGTTGCAGTATAATTGGGAGGCTTTCCTTTCCCTCGGGGAGCTTCTGTGGGGCAGAAGCCTGAGCCTGCCTCTAACAGGTGTTTGCAGGCACCTGCCCTGATGTGGGCACTCCTGAGACATGCCTTCCCCCTAGCCCCATGACTCCAAATTCCAAAGGTCAGTACCAGGCTTCCAAGGTGTCCCTTCCGTTTGATCCATAGCTCAAATCCCCTTTAAAAGACTGGCCTGTCCATGGCCATGTCTGGGGTGAGTATCAGATACTGGTTTTACTTGTTTTATAATTATAATTTACAATTTAAGGTGTTTGTTGGTTTTCCAATTACATTGCACCTGAGCACATTTAATTCTCTTAACAAGCCTTTGAGGTAGGTACTGTAATTACTTTCATTTTATAGATGAGAAAATGGAAGTATAAAGAGATGAAGGTCTCTGGGGCCCCCCAGTTGGTGAAGGGCAGAGCTAGGATCTGCTTCTGGAGCTGGTACCCTAAACCACATCCATGGTCCTCCTCCCAGCATCGTGTAAGCCTTGTCTACTGCCGTTCATCCATCCACCCATCTTCTATTCATGTTTTCTTCATCTACCTATCTATACATCTTTCCACTGTCCATCCATGTATCTTTTCTGTGTCTGCCTCTGTCCCTCTCTCTCTGTAGCAAAATCTACCTTGTGCCATACACTATGATGAGGTCTGTGGATCCAGAGAAGAAATGATACATAACTGAGTGATCATTGCCTTCAAGGAACACACAGTACAGGATGATAGGCCTCTAGGGGGCTATGCTCAGGTTTTTAGGAAAGAAGGTTGGTTCTAAGTATGACTAAGCTGGAAATTAGAGATGATTTTCTCTAAGTTCTGGCTTCTAGTAATATTAATCTATTTTCATCTTATCCATGTACCACAATATCCACAAACTCTGCACAAAATTCTCTACACAGGAAGGCAAAAGTCTCATCTGAATACATATTTTTTAGTACCTGGCACAGTGTCTGTCTTCTGAAAGCTCCTGGTAGAAATTATAGAGGAGGTGGGAGGCATGAAACTGGAATTATCATTATATTGCTCCTTTAGCAAAAGATGACCCTGGTAGAAAATCACAAGGGAAAATACGTGATGAAATTATTTTTCTATTTATGTGCAATCCCTAAAGCTGAAGCTTAGTTTTTTGGTCTTGATCAGTGAAGTGTCCATCTGGAGGGAAAATTGAACCTGGTTTCCTAGTATGAGATGCAGATTTTGTGCAATAGTTTCCTACTAGTGAAATGTAAACACAACTTTATTTGTTAATAATAATATGATGATGATTACTTCTAGCAAAAATAGTTAACATTTGTTGAGCATTAACACCATGCCAGACTTGTGCTAAGTGCTTTACATACATGATTTGACTTAATGATCACTAAACCCCCAATGGGTAGGTAATATCAGATCTATTTTATATAGATGGAAACAGACTTAAAGAGAGTAATAATGTGTTCCATCTAGCCCAATGCCTGGAATATAGTGGATGCTCAAACAATGTTAGTCCCCTTCTTGGCTACTCTCCTTAATAGTACATTATGGTTGTAGAAGCCTTGAACTTTCCTAGACACACCTGGAGTCCATTAGTATTTGCTGCCTATACCACCTCTTGGGTTAATGAGTTTTATAAGCTGACAACCAGCTGTGCAAAGCAGTAGTTCTTCCTTTCATTTGTTTTAAACTACCTATTTCAGGCTTCAAGTGGTGCCTCTGTAGATCCAGTGATTCAGGAGTTGATGAGCACATTCATGTTCATCTTTGATAGCCTTTAATCTTGCAGCCATTTATTGTGCACCTGCTATGTGCCAGGCGTTGTGCTACTCTCTGTGGACACAAAGAAGAAATCTTCCCTGACCTTAAGGGGCACTTACTTAAAAGACTTTGATTACTGGACTTGGTAATATGGTTGTGAGGAAAATGGACTTTGGAATCAAGCAGGCAGAGATGATATATTTAAGCACACAGGCTGTGCACGGCACAACTCCAGGCGGTGCCATTCACATTGAGTACAGTTATGCACTGTGGGGTTGTGCAGTGCATGGCTTGCATATAGGCACATGGTGACCTTGCAGCTAGGGGTGGGGGTTGGGGGTCACAAGCAGGTTACTAATATTTTCTTTAAGCTTCTGTCTCCTTAAACGTAATATGGTAATCCTACTACCTTCCTCACAGGGTTGCCTTGAGGATTAAATGAGATCATGCATGCCGAGAGAAGATTACAGCGGCTGGCACATGGGAGCTGCTGAGTAAATAGGAGCCTTTATCATCTTGTCTTTCCAGATTCAAGAGTGTGCTTTGCTGTGCAGTGAGCTCTAAACAAGTCTGATCTTATCTGGGAAGGCTCAGGCCCATCTGAGAACATACACGTGGCTTATTGAGACCTTGGCGCTGATCAATAGAAATAGTGTTCTCAACGGCTGCTGGAAGGTTAGTAACCTCCTCTGAGATTCTGCTGCTGAAGTGGCTACACAGAGGTCTCCCCATCTCTTTCTTGCAAAGATCAGACATAATAACAATAGAAATTCTTTATTATTATCATGCAATAAATATTTGACATTTGTGCTTTGCCAATATCTTTGAACATCCTTCTTAGGCTTGGATAATTCATACAGATTTTGATAATCTTCCTAAGGTAGGGGCCAGAAGACTTGCATCTCAGCTCCCTTGCAGCTGCAGCTGGCTTGTGGCTGACGTTTGGCCAATTAGACTCATCTGTAGAGACTTGTTTAGAAGGTGGACAGTATCAGGAGCTTTAGGCAGAGGGGGATCATTTTTCTGGACAGTGCAGCTGTGGAGGAGTTTGGTTCTTTGAAGACAGCTGTGGCTTCTGACATTGAGTCCTGAGCATCATAGGAGGCAAATGGAGGGGGATGAATTCCCAAAAGAGTACCCCCAGTGAGATTGGGCATGAGTCCTGACTGTGTGGCTTTGGACGTAGCCTCTGAATTGCTGGGAGCTACCTATAGCCTTCAATAAATAGGGGTTTTTTTTTTTTTCCACAAGAACTAGTAGATTGGATTATTTATAGCTAAGAAGGTTGACCGATACTGTAGTAATAATAATAATATTTATAATATAACTAGAAGCCCCTCCACATCAGCTTTGGCAAAAGTGATTGGGGATCCCAGAACTCCTGGTGCCCCGGAAAGAATGCCACTGCCGCACCCACCCTGCTATGCTCCCCCAGCAGTGGAACTTAGGTCATCAGGTGACGTAGTTATCTAATGACCCCTGGTGACTTCTGATTCCTTCAGGATTTTAGCCCCTGGCTTACTGTCTCTTTGCTCCGACCTCTCTCATATTTCTTGGTGATTTCAGTATCGATGATGCTGCCAGGACCCTGACGTCTCAGTTCTTTGACCTTCTTCTCCAATGTGCCTGTTCTCCGTCCTGCCCCAGCCACTCACCTCATGGTCATGCCCTGGACCTTGTCATTGTCAGGAACTTCCCTCTTCCAAGAGATGCATATTAAGGAGTCTACTCTCTGACCCCTACTTTTATCCTTCTGGCTCACAAGCTCTGGTACCCTGACTCTAACAATCCTTCCTCCATTGACACGTACAATCCTTCCATCCAAATACCCTTGGGTGCTTTCTGCCCTTCTCCAGTCCCGCCTTTTATCCTTATCCAGCTTAAAGTCCATCGTTGTAACCACTCTTTTACATCCCCCTCAGTTCCTTTGCTCCTCCTGTCTTTATGTTCAAGGAACAAAACCCCAATCCTGATAATGCCCGACTGTCTGTTGACTCGGAGCTTACACTCGTGCAGCTGAATGGCTGGGGGAAAGTACATCATAATCTGTCTGATTTCACTTCAGCTTGGGCAGGTTCTGTTTGCTGCACTCACCCTCCCATACTTTCTCAGTCCTTCCTCTCTCCCTTTTTTCTCCATGGCTGCTTCATTCCTTTTGCCCTCCCCAGAGCCTCAGTGCCTCCTCCCTCTCCTCACTCTCAGTGACTTCACCTGTGTCACCACCACCACATCTACCCCCTCCCTCCCATGCACCGGTGCCTGTTTTCTGACCTCTCTCTTGTCACCAAGGGTAAACTACCCATGCTTCTGGGCAAGGTGGGCTCCTCCATGAGTGTACCTGATCCCACCCCTGCCAGATTCCCAAGGGCATCGCTCTGCCATTCTCCCTGCTCTCTCCTGTATCATCAGTTTCCCCCTCTCTGCTGCATCGTTTCTCTCAGCATCAAACATACTGTTATTTCCCCTACCTTTAAAAAAGTTCTCTTGGCCAGGTGCGGTGGCTCACACCTATAATCCCAGCACTTTGGGAGGCTGAGGCAGGCAGATCATGAGGTCAGGAGATCAAGACCATCCCGGCTAACACGGTGAAATCCCGTCTTTACTAAAAACACAGAAAAATTAGCCGGGCGTGGCGTCAGGCATCTGTAGTCCTAGCTTCTAGGGAGGCTGAGGCAGGAGAATGGTGTGAACCCAGAAGGCGGAGCTTGCAGTGAGCCGAGATAGCGCCACTGCACTCCAGCCTGGGCTACAGAGCGAGACTCCGTCTCAAAAAAAAAAAAAAGTTATCTCGACCCCACATCTCCCTTTAGCAAAACTCCTCAAAAGAGTTGTCCACATCTGTGCCTCCAATTCTTCTCCTCCCATTCTGTCTTCAACCCATTCTAATTACACTTCCCTCCCACCTCTGAAACTGCCATTGCCAAGACCTCCAAATTGCTTCATCTAGTGGTGAATTTTTTGTCTTCATCCAACTTGACTCATGGCTGACATTGGACAGAGCTGATGACTGTTTACTTCTCAAAACATTTTCCTCACTCACTTTGCAGAACTTGACCTCTCCTGGTTTCCTTCTTTCCTCACCAACTGCTTTTAACTCCCTGTTCTCTTAATGGTGGAATGCCCCTGAGCCCAATCCTTGGACACGTTTTCTAAGTGATCTCATCCAGTTTCATGGTCATAAGTTCATAGCAGATAAGATGATTCTCAAACGTGTGTCTCCGGCCCTGAACTCCAGACTCATACTCAGTTGTTATTTGACATTTCTACCTGGATGCCTAAAAATGAAGTGCCCATCTGTCCCCAGACCTGCTAGTTTGCTAGGGCTGCTGTAACAGTGTTACAAATTGAGCAGCTTGAAAAAACAAAAACTTATTGTCTTATAGTTCTGGAAGCTAAAAGATCAAGGTGTCAGCAGGGCCGTGCTCCCTCTGAAGGTGCTAGAGAGGCACCCACTCCAGGCCTCTTCCAGCTCCTGATAGCTCTTGGACTGATGGCAGCAGCACACCAGTCCTTACCCGGTGCTGTCCCTGTCTGTGGGTCTCTGTGTCCAAACTTCCCATTTTTAAAAGGATATCAGTCATATTGGATTAGGGTCCACCCTAATGACCTGATTTTAACTTGTCTACCTCTACAAAGACCCAGTTTCCAAATAAGATCACATTCTGAAGTATTGGGGGGTAAGACTTCAACGTATCTTTTTTGGGGGACAAAATCCAAAGCATAACACTGCTCCTCCCACTTGATCTCATTTTGGTAAATGGCAACTCCAATCTTCCACCTGCTCAGGTCAAAAACCTTGGAGTCATCAGTGACTCCTCCTTTTCTTATACCTAAATATCCAACCAGTCAGCAATCTTCTTGGTTCTGCCTTCAAAATGTATTCAGAATCCAAACATATCTCATCACCTTCACAGCCACCTCCCTGGTCCAAACTACTAACTTTTATCATCTGGATGAATGGCAACAGCCTCCTATCTGGTCTCCTTGCTTCTGCTCTTACCACCTATAGCAGCCAGAGTGACCCTTTATAAATGTTAGACAGTGTCTCTGCTCTGCTCAAAATCATTCCATGGCCCTCTGTGGTGTGTAGATTAAAGACCAATGGCCTGCAATGTGTTACGTGGTTCACGCGCGTCTTTGCTTCTCTGGACTCATCTTTTACCATTTCCTGTTCCCTCCCTGTGTTCCATCCACTCTGGCCTCCTTGCTGGTTCAGCCTCAGGGCCTTGGCACTTGCTTAAAATGCTCTTTCCCTGGATAAGTATTTGGTTTGCTTCCTCACTTCCTTAGACTTTTGTCCAAGTATTCTCTTCTCTATGAGGTCTTCCTTGACCAACAAATGTAAAATTGCAACCCTTCCATCATCGCTTCTCTCGCTTTATTTCCTCTATAGCACTAAGCTTCATCTGACATACTATATATTTTTCCTTATTTCTTGTCTGTGTTCCCAACTTGAATGTATGCTCCTTGGGGACAGGGATATTTATCTATTTGGACCACGTTTGTATTGCCAGGCCTAGATCAAAGGCTAGATCACATAGTAGGTGATAGGAAATATTTGTATAGGTAATTGATTAATTGAATTAATAATAATTATTATAATAATGATGAACTGACAGTAATTAGCAGCATTTGAAGTATGGTCTCCATTTAGTTTATCCTCCCAGGAGCATGGTGAGGGAGATCTTATCCTCATTTTGCAGATGAGAACACTAAGGCTTGATATGATGATTCCTAGCAGGTAACATTACTGTTAGGTTGGTGCAAAAGTAATTACGGTTTTGCATTAATGGCGAAAAACTGCAATTACTTTTGCACCAACCTAATTGTATCAAAGCAAGACTTGGCTTTGGAATCAGACCATCCAGGTTCAGCTCTTCACCCTGCCTCTATGTGTGTCTTTAAGCATTTCCATAATTTCCTGAAGCCTCAGTTTCTTCTTTTTATAACATAGGGATAATTCTCATGCCATAAAAGTGTCAGGAAAATTAAATGAGGTAATCCTTGAGTGGTGACTGGGAAGCACTTGATAAATGTTAGTTTTTATTATTATTATTCTCCTTATTTATTATTATTATTATTATATCCCACTGATGAAGCAAGAAATAAAATTGAGGGGAAGAGATTCTCTTTTGGAATCTTTATTTTATTTTGACATCAGCTCAGGATCCAACTACAGCCTTCTTTGGAGATTTGGGAGTTTAGGATTTTTGTTTTTAAAAGGCTCAATCTGGTCCAAATCTCAACAACTGGATGTTTAGTGTTAGTGTGTATATGTGTGTGTGTGTGTGTGTGTGTGTGTGTATGTGTATGTTGCTTGTGCCTGTGTATCTTTATTTTCCATTTACCTCGAAATTGATAGATTTCCAATTTAGAGCAAGGGGGGATCAGGAGGGAGAAGGAAAATGGAGCTGCCCATCAAAATTAGCAGGGAAGTGGGTAAAGGTCATTTGATCACAGCTTGGCTGTGCTCTGAATTAACCTGCATAACAGAGACTTGTTGAGTTTGCAGCTCTTTAAGGCGCATATTAACACCAGGAGGAAGGCAAGGAGACACCCTGAGAGAAGGTCAATTTGTGGCTGCTCAAATCAGCAGGGCTCCTGGAGAAACTTGGCTGGAGAAGCCAGCTCTGGGCCCTTGGGGTGAGGAGCAAGAGAGGAAAGTCCAGTTTATGGAGGAGGGGAGGCCCGGGTGCTTCTTGAGGGCAGCTTCTGTAGTCTGGCTAACCTATGAGAACCCTGAAAGTGCAGCTGGGAGGGACTTCATCCAGAGCTGGAGCTGCAACAGAGAACTGAAGAGAGGTGAGCACCGCATCCAGCGGCAATTGCAGTCATTAATTGTCTGTGGGGAAAAGAATGGGAGGCATTTATATGATAAAGATGCTGGGAAATTAGAGGGAGCAGCAGTGCTGTTTACTGTTTTTATTTTATTTTTATTATCATTAAATTGCTTCAAGTCACCTGTAATTTTCTTAGGCTGTCACAATTACAAATCTTTGAGGATTATATAAGACATACACAGTCAAAAAGGTATAATTTAAACTTGCAGAGGTCTGAGGGCCTCAGCTGTTTTTCATTACCTCCCTGGCAGTTGGCACTAATGGGCTGAATTAAGTGACCCCCCAAGGCAGGTTCCAGTTTCCAAGCTTTGCAGTTTTGCCATGAACTTGGGCCATAGTGGACATCTGTGCCCTGGAGGAAGGAGGCATTACCTAACTGCATAATCCTGCTTTGCCCCAGAGTGGCTCTCTGTGGGTAAGTCGTTTGTCCTCCCTGTTTCTCAGTCTCCCCAGTTGTCCTGTGGGGATATTAGTCCATAACTTACAAGAGTATGGTTTGGCTTATATAAGACTATGAATTCTGCGTTCTGGCAACAATTCTCTGACAACAGCTGGGTGTCCTGCAATTCTACTGGAGTCTGACACTAACTACTGGGAGTCAGTGTCAGATCCCACAAGTTAAAGGGCCAGGTCACCAACGAAACCATCCTTACTTCAGATATCACTTGCAAATGGGGTCCCCAGTGCAGGGGAGATAAAAGTAACATCCTTTCCTCACTCATTGCAAGGTTCATGACTGAGATCCTGTAACAAAAGACAGGTTGCTGAGAAAGAAGAGCATGCAAATAATTCAATACAAGTTTTTGCATGACATGGGAGCCTTCAATAATGAAGGTCCAAAGACCCAGGGAAAACAGTGTATTTTTATGGACAGTCATGCGGAAGTGTGATTGGAGAACAAAACGATGTGCTCCAATGGTAATAAACTAGGGGAAGCTTAGCGAGGCCTGTTTGTTCAGATTCTTCTTGGCATCCCTGTGTGATAATTCTTTCCTTTGAGTATAGGCCAGGGTGCCTGTCATGTGAGGGTCTTCAGGGAAGGAGGGAGGGAGAAGGTCAGAGAGTGACCTTCTCAGGTTTTATGGCCTGCTTCAGGGAAGAACAAGTGAGGAGCATTTCGTTTTCTGTGATCTGTTTCAGGAGGGAGGGGGTGGAGAAGGACAGAGAAACCTTCCTGCTTCTGCAGTTTTCTCAGTTTCTTTTAGCTTAAAATACTCAGTATGCCAAGATGCCATATTTTGGAGTAGTGTCTCTGCACTCCATCACCAGCCTACCTGCACTTCTGTCTGACTTGGCTACAAATTCAGGTATCTGCATGAGTCTCCTTCAGGTTCAATAATTCTCTAGAACAACTCTCAGGAATCACTGAAAGGGTTGTGCTCACCATTACAGTTTTATCTTAAAGGATATAGCTCAGGAAAAACCAAATGGTCAAGGTAGGGGGATGGTGCACAGAACTCCCATGCCCTTTCCTTGTGAAATTGCCCTTCTAGCACATTAATATATTCACCAACCAGGAAGGTCCACTGAGCTTTGGTGTCCAGAGTCTTTATATGAGTTTCATTATGTGGGCATGATTGATTGAATCAACGGCCATGTGATTGAACTCAATCTCCAGTCTTTCTCCCCTCCCTAGAGCTGGAGGCTGGGGCTGAAAGTTCCAACTCTCTAATGCCACGCTTGGTCTTTCGAGCATGGCCAGCCTCTCCCTTGAAACTGTCTAAGGGCTCACCATTAGCATTTATAAACTTTACTATGGTCAAAAGGGGCTTGTTATGAATAACAAAATACATTCCTATCAGGAAATTCCAAGAGTTTTTGAAGCTCTGTGCCAGCAACTGGGGACAAAATTATCACAGCTTCCAAGTTGTGGTTTTCTTCAGAATCACTACAGAGCATGTTAAAAGTTAAGCTTCCAGGGTTCTGGTCCTCCAGGTGGTTTTGATACAGTAGGGCTGGGCTGGGACCCACAGGTCTCCATTTCTATCATTCCACCAGGTGATGTTGGTATGGGTGGGCTATGCGTCACTCATTGAGGAATGTTGACATGTAACGTACAGTAATATGCATGGAATTGCTCTGAAAGCTGTGCTGTTTTCCACAAACATTAAGCTTTATCACTAGGACTCTCTCCTCCTTTGAACAGATTTGATTGTTGGATATGTTTTAAGTGTAATCGTAATTAAATACTAGAGCTGAAGGATACTTAGAAGCCTTAGGTAATCTAGTTCCCTGGGATTCTTAGAAGTATTTTTAGGGGTTAGGCAAGATTGGAAGATGAAGTCAGAAATGGGGATGTGCAAAGTGTAATGGAGACTAGAGTTGGGCCATTCACAATGCTCCCTTAGCGATTCCTGCAATACTCCCCCTCCATTTTCCCTCATTCCCTCCTTTTTCATCCCAATGATGGGTGAGCCCCACTTACTGCCTCCTCCCCATCTCCTAGGCTGATTATAAAGTGTGAAGCCTGGGTCCTCTACAAATCTGGGACCTCAGCTGTGACCTCAAAACTCTTGCAAGTTTCTAAATTGATTTCTTGAATTGTGGTTTTAAGACACTTCCCAAAGAATCACCTGGAGAGTGATAGTGAATTGGTATCTTTGCAGGATGAGCAAAGAAATTGGCATTTTATTTTGTTTTATTTTAATTTTTTTGAGATAGAGTCCTGCTCTGTCACCCAGGCTGGAGTGCAGTGGTGCAATCTCAGCTCACTGCAACCTCCGCCTCCCGGGTTCAAGCGATTTTCCTGCCTCAACCTCCTGAGTAGCTGGGATAACAGGTGTGTGCCACCATGTCTGGAGAATTTTCATATTTTTAATAGAGATGAGGGTTCACCATGTTGGCCAGGCTGGTCTTGAACTCCTAACCTCAAGTGATCCACTCGCCTTGGCTGGGATTACAGGTGTGAGCCACTGTGCCCAGCTGGAATTGGTATTTTAAACAAATTTTTTTTTTTTTTTTTTTTTTGAGACGGAGTCTCGCTCTGCCACCGAGGCTGGAGTGCAGTGGCCGGATCTCAGCTCACTGCAAGCTCCGCCTCCCGGGTTCACGCCATTCTCCTGCCTCAGCCTCCCGAGTAGCTGGGACTACAGGCGCCCGCCACTGCGCCCGGCTAGTTTTTTGTATTTTTTAGTAGAGACGGGGTTTCACCGTGTTAGCCAGGATGGTCTCGATCTCCTGACCTTGTGATCCGCCCGTCTCGGCCTCCCAAAGTGCTGGGATTACAGGCTTGAGCCACCGCGCCCGGCCTAAACAAATTTTTAAGAACCCCCAACCCCTTTCCCTTAGCAGGCAGCCTTGCTTCTAACTTGTAGACAGTCCAGTGCAAGCTGGCAAGGGTTAGTGTACTGTCTGGCAGGTGGTGGGCTGTCGTGGAAGCTGATGGAATGAATGAGAGTATCAGTAAATTCAAGCTTCCTTGTCTCCAACGTTAAGTTCTTCTGTGTCTTCATTTGTGTTTCTACTCCGCATTCCATGTCCTGACCAAGGCCCCAGTGGGGCTTCTGGCCTTGTCCAAGATCCTGCTCTCAGTTACCCTCTCTCCTGTATCTTCAGTGTCTTTCTTTCCGCTCGTCTCTCCACATGGACAGGTGTCCCCAGGCCTCCTTTCAAGATACCCTTCTGTTCTCTCTTTCTCTGTGTCTCTTTTTTTTTTTTTTGAGGTGGAGTTTCACTCTTGTTGCCCAGGCTGGAGTGCAATGGCACGATCTCGGCTCACCACAACCTCCGCCTCGCAGGCTCAAGCAATTCTCCTGCCTCAGCCTCCCTAGTAGCTGGGATTATAGGCATGCGCCACCACGCCCAGCTAATTTTGTATTTTTAGTAGAGACGGGGTTTCTCCATGTTGGTCAGGCTGGTCTCGAACTCCCGACCTCAGGTGATCCACCCGCCTCGGCCTCCCAAAGTGCTGGGATTACAGGCGTGAGCCACTGCGCCCGGCCATGTGTCTCTAATCAACATTGGTTTCTTTCCCTCTTAGATCAGTGGTATCACCATTCTCTCAACTTCCTGCATGCCTCACCTCTCTCCCTCTTTGCTACATCAGTCTGTGGCTGAGTCCTCCTATTTTACCCCTGCTCTTTGTGTTGTATCCAGTTTCTTCTTTCCCTCCCCAGGTTCCTCCCTACACTGGGCCTTCCTTTGCTCACTTGAAGTCTTAGCTCTTTTCATACCATTACCTTGTTCAAGATGCTTCTATGACTCCCTACTCCCAGCAGAATTAGATCCCCAATCTTTTGTTGCCACAATTTGACTCCTGCTTCTTTCTTTCTTTCTCTTTCTTTCTTTCTTTCTTTCTTTCTTTCTTTCTTTCTTTCTTTCTTTCTTTCTTTCTTTCTTTCGTTCTTTCTTTCTTTCTCTCTCTCTTTCTCTCTTTCTTTCTCTCTTTCTTGCCTTCCTGCCTTCCTCTCTCTCTTTTTCTCTTTCTCTCTCTTTCTTTCCTTTCTTTCTTTCCTTCCTTCCTTCCTTCCTTTCTTTCTTTCTTTCTTTCTTTCTTTCTTTCTTTCTTTCTTTCTTTCTTTCTTTCTTTCTTTCTTCCTTCCTTCCTTCCTTCCTTTCTTCCTTTCTTCCTTTCTTTCCTTTCTTTCCTTTCTTTTCTTTCTTTCCCTCCCTCCCTCCCTCCCTTCCTTCCTTCCTTCCTTCCTTCCTTCCTTCCTTCCTTCCTTCCTTTCTTTTTCTTTCCTTTCCTTTCCTTCCTTCCTTCCTCCCTCCCTCCCTCTCTCTCTCTTTCTCTCTCTCTCCCTTCCTTCCTTCCTTCCTTCCTTCCTCTTCCTTTCTTCCTTCCTTCCCCTCCCTCCCTCCCTCTCTCTCTCTCTCTCTCTCTTTCTTTCTTTCTTTCTTTCTTCTTTCATTTGTTTATTTTTTGAGACAGAGTCTTGCTCTGTTGTCCAGGCTGGAGTGCAGTGGCACGATCTCAGCTCACTGCAACCTCCGCTTCCTGGGTTCAAGTGATTCTCCTGCCTCAGCTTCCTGAGTAGCTGGGATTACAGGCAAGCACCATGGTGCCTGGCTAATTTTTGTATTTTTGGTAGAGACAGGGGTTCACTATGTTGGTCAGGTTGGTCTCGAACTCCTGACCTTGTGATCCACCTGCCTTGGCCTCCCAAAGTGCCGGGATTATAGGCATGAGCCACCGCCCCGGTCTCCTGCTTATCTCTCAAAATGTATCATCCACCACTCCCCTGAACTTTCAGTTTTCCAAAAATCCTAGATTCCTTCCCTCCTGGACCTGAGTGCTTGCTGCACCTCTTGCCTCCTCACCTGTAGCCTTGCTGTTTGCATCCCTGCTCCCTTTCATGTCAATCAGTTCAATTACATGGCCCTTGTTCCAGGAAGCCTTCCATCATCCCCTGGCATAAGATTATCCCAGGAACCTCCCTAGCTCACCCCTGGTCTTTCCTGTGATTTGTACCACAGTCTGCTTTCTTTGTGATTATTCAGGTATGTGTCAGCTTCTGCGATTGTCAGCTCCTTGAAGACAGTAACAATATCAATAACACCAGGTCCAATGACACCTGCTAAGAGTACCAGGTTCTTTTTATACCGTAACTTTGAAACTTATAACTGTACTCCAACTTAGTTGTAATCTCCATTTTAGAGATATGGAAACTGGGGCTTAGGAAGGTAAAGGCCAAAAAGCTGACAAGGATGAGATTCAAACCCAGACTGACTCCAAAACCCACTCTCTTTCAACTCCACAACATGGCTCCCAAGGCAAAGAAGACAAAATCCACATTTATTGAGCACCCTCTGTATGCCACTGCTGGTAGGGATCCAAAACTGGGCAAGATCATCCCATGAAAGTATATACATATACACACACACACACACACACACACACACAGAGTAGGTGCTCAGTAAATGCTAATTGAGAAATGGATGAACTCAGAGTCCACTCCATGCCAGTGCTTGCTTCCAGAGTAGAGGCTGAGACCTCCCACAGAATTGTGGAAGGGCCTGAAATCTCATTCTGGCTCAGCCAAATGTAGTTCTGATGACCCGGAACAAGTCTCACAGCCTCTTCAAACCTGATTTCCTTGCAGTGAAATGAAGAAGCCAGATGAGTTTTTTCTAAGGCCCTTCCAACTGGAATAGGTGAGGTGATGCAGGGGTCAGTGAGTTGTAAACAGGCAAGGCAAATACAAGCAGAAGTCATGATTTTAATACTTGAAGTCCTTTCAGCAGCAAAGGCATTCCTCTGGTTTTTAGGAAGGTAGCATAGTTTCCTTTTAGAGGCCAAAGTTTCCAGCTTGCCTGGGCCATCAGGGACACAGGAGCAGAGGACAAATGGCCACTGCTTTCTGTTGCATATGTTGGGGGTGTGCTGCTCTGAGAACCCTCCTGTCTCATGGGGCACTGACTTCCGTGGTATCTGGCCATGCTCGGCAGAGAGTTAATTAATGTCCGCAGGGCGATTTAGCAGAAATAACAATTGCTTTGATTAAGGGAGAGAGATGACTGCGAGCTTTGCTTTAAGTAAAATGGACAAAGACAGGATAAGAAATCATCCACTTCACCTTGAGTGCCGGGGCCCACTGGCCTGGCCTTCTCTCCTGGCTCTGACCCATCCGGCTTCCCCCAGGAAATGAGGACCCTTTCCAGTTGTGCCTTAAAAGGACCCTTATTTTTATTGTTATCCTAGATGCAAGGATCAACACTGCTGTGGACTTGGTGAATATGAATTTGGAGAGGAGCCCAAGATGACCAGGAGGCAGTGAATGAGGGCAGAGCTGATGCACCTGGGTGCAGCATCGGGGAAAGATACACAGCACACCATGGAGAGTTAGTGTGGCTTACCCTCCCGAGGGCTGCTGTGTGCAGACTCTGCCCTCAGCTCTTCCCTGCATTTTCTCATTTGATTTGCGCACACATCCAAGGAGGAAGCATGAACCCTCTGGTTCAGGTTGCTCGGCTTGTGAGTAATTAAGCCACAATTCTAAGGCAGGTCTGTTTGTAGTGGGTGATAAAATGATTACCCATTACAATATTACCCAAATGATTACCCAAGACAACCTCCTCCAGGGCCAGTAGAATGCAAGGAGGCTGGAAAATATTGAAAACGAAAGAACAAAGAGGAGCCAAGAGCAATGAGCTTAAGAGGGGGAAAGGACTGAGTCCCAGGGGTGCTCACACTTGCCAGGCTGTCTGCTGGAAGCTTCTAAGGCTATTATTTGTCAGGCCCCTACTGTGTGAGAGGCATTGTGCTGAGAAGGATTGCAGGTGCCAGCTCATTTAATCATCACGGTAACTGTGCATAGTAGTTGTTCATGATGGTTGACGTTGTCAGTTTGACTGGGCTAAGGGAAGCCCAGATAGCTGGTAAACATGATTTCTGGATGTGTCTGTGAGGGCGTTTCTGAAAGAGTTAGCATTCAAATCAGTAGACTGAGTAAAGAAGATCACCTTCACCCAAGTGAATGGGCATCGTCTAATCCCTTGAGAGGCTGAACAGAACAGAAGGCGGAAGAAGGGGAAGTTCTCTTAGTCTCTGCTTGAGCTGGAACATCCATCTTCTCCTGCCCTTGGACATTGGTGCTGCTGGTTCTCAGGCCTTCAGACTTGGACTAAATCGCACCACCATTTTTCATGGTTCTCCACTTTGCATACAGCATATCAAGGGTCTTCTCAGCTTCCACAATCACGTGAGCCAATTCTCATAATAATCTTCTCTTATATTTCTCTCTGTATATATGTAGATATCCTATTGGCTCTGTTTCTCTGGAGAACCAAAGTAATACAGTGTTATCTTGCACAGAAGGCGATTAAAGCTTGGAGAGCATAAATGCTTTGTACAAAGTCATGTCACCAGTGAGAGCTGCTAGAATTTGAACCCAGGTCTGTCCTACTCTGAAGTACATGCTGCTTCCACCATCCAGCACTGCCTCCCTCTTTGCAGAACATCGCAAAATGCTGCTAAGTCAAGCGTTGGCATAAAGCACATTCCTCACGTCCAAGGGGAGGGAGAAGGGAAAAGAGTGGGAGTGGAAACAGGAAGAGAGAATACTTGTTGAGTACTTCAAAGCATCTGCCACTTGGCTAGGTACTACACATGTGTTTAATCTCATTTAATTCTCACAACACCCGGTGGGAGGGGCATAATTGCCCACATTTTGCAGATGAGTGTACTGAGGCTCAGAAACAGCAATGGATTTGCCTAAGGTCACAGAGCTAGTAAATGGTGGACCAAGGATTTCTATCCAGATGGGCCCAACTTCAAAGCCCAGGCTAATTAAAAATATAATTTTGTGCTAAATCAAATAGCAGTTCATACTAGATTCTATTAGAGCCAAGCCATAGCAGAGGCCAATAATTAAAAGTAAGTTTATAGTTGAAAAATTTACAATTAAGGCAATCGTCAATTAACTTATTTTTCTGGGAACAGAGAAAGGTTTGCTGTTACTGAATTTTTGCTGCAGCAGAATCAGTAGCCTTGTTTCCAAACCATGGAGTGTGTTCAATAAAGCAAGTGTTAGAGAGAGCTGCTCAGGGAAGCTGACCCAGGCCGCATGCCCAGAAAGGGGACTGTTCGAGAGCCTTCTGGGCATGAAGAGCAGGCGGGAAGCACAGCCAGGTTAGGGGCTGCCTGGGAGAGTAGTTTTGGCTTCAGTCTCGACTATGCACAGTATCTGCCAGAAAAGATCATATGCTCTCAAAAAACAGAGACCAAGAGCAAACTAATGTGATCATTTCTCTTCCTTGCTCAGTAACCTTCAATGGCTCCCCGTTGTATCCCGAATAAACCCCACAAGCCTTACCGTGACATGCAAAGCTCAGCACAACCTGGTCCCAATTTACTTTTCTAATCTTATCTCCCACTAATCTCCCCACATAAACTTCATGCTTAAGTTAAACTGGTCCACTTTTTATTCCATGAACCCAGTTCTCGGTCTTGGGTCTTGGACTGTATCTTTTCTCTTTCCTTCCTTTCCTCTCCAAATCTACCTAGTAGATTCCTGCTCATTCTTCAAGTTCCTTTCCAAGGTACCCTCCTCCATGAAGTCTTCTCTGATTGCCCATCTAGAAGCCAACTCTCCCTCGCGTCATTACATGTACATGTGGCACTTATCGCATGATGCCTTGAATCGAGATTTTTTTGTGTATATGTCTCATTTTTCCTAGTAGGTTCGTTCTCCTTGTGGGCAGACCCTAAAGCTCACACCTGCAGGTGTAAGCATTAAACAATATCTAATGAACTAAAAGGTTAATGTCTTATCTATGACATCCTTGTATGTAATTAATGGTCAATATTTAAATTCAACAATTTAAAAAGTACCTTGAACTTGCTTAAAAGTTAGAGACTTGAAACATTTTGATAACTAGGCTGCTTGGAGTTCATAAGTGATATTTACTCATTCATTCATTTACTCATTCAAAATCTTCAGTGTGGATTGATATATTTTGTTCTGAAACTGTTGTCTGAGAGCCTGAGGATACAAGTCCTCCACGAGGTTGGGTCTATTAGGAACTGCAAATGCCACGGGTCCTCATTCAACCTATGGCTACAGAAAGTGGCCTTCAGAGCAAGATTCATGGCTTGCCAGGTATTCATCTCCTCCTGGGGTTGGGTCAAGCCACAGGAGAGAAATTGAAGGATGCTGCTATTAAAAATTCTTGGTAACAAGCCAGGTAATTTCTCTCATGTTTGGCTCCCACATTGTACTTTGTTCATGCCTGGAAGAAATAGAAACTCCCAACCCACTTGCCAGTTTGCCCGGCAGCACTGACACCTACCTTGTCTCTAGTATACTTGTACATTTGCAAAATTAAGTCAGCACCGGGGCAACTTGGATCAGTCACAGTCAGGTAGAAAGACGAGCTGACCAACTCTGGACAAAAGCCAAATGCTGCTCAGCTTCATCATTCTCTGACAAATGTGGACTTACCTGGATTTTTAAAAAAAATCATCATTCTTTATTGGCCCTCACCTTTTGTGAAAGTTGGAGAAAAATCTCATTTTGAATAGCAAGCAAGAAGACATTTGTGCTGCGTGCTACATCTCTAGGCAGTATACACAGCGACTAAGAATGTGGGGCTTTGGGCCGGGCGCGGTGGCTCAAGCCTGTAATCCCAGCACTTTGGGAGGCCGAGACGGGTGGATCACAAGGTCAGGAGATCGAGACCATCCTGGCTAACACGGTGAAACCCCGCCTCTACTAAAAAATACAAAAAACTAGCCGGGCGAAGTGGCGGGCGCCTGTGGTCCCAGCTACTCGGGAGGCTGAGGCAGGAGAATGGCGTAAACCCGGGAGGCGGAGCTTGCAGTGAGCTGAGATCCGGCCACTGCACTCCAGCCTGGGCGACAGAGCCAGACTCAGTCTCAAAAAAAAAAAAAAAAAAAAAAAAAGAATGTGGGGCTTTAAGGGTTTGTTTGAATCAGCCCATTATTAGCTGTGGGTTTTGTGGGATGTTTTTTGGCATGGTGGGGGTGGTGGCGGTTCAAGATTCTTGATCTTGCTGTGCCTTTGTTTTCTCATCTGTAAAGCAGGATTAATAATAGTACTGTATTCATAGCTGGCCTGAGAATTAGATGAGGTAAACAGCGCCAGACAATGGGGAAGCACTCAATGAGTATTATCTGTTATTAGAATTACAACTGCCAATGGAAATGTAACAGGCTCAGAACATCTGCTATAACTGCCTTACACCCCCCATATTAGTCAGGGTTCTCTGAAGAAACAGAATCAATAGGATATATAGAGAAAGAGATTTATTATAAGGGATTATAGAGGCCAAGAAGTCCCACGATCTGCCATATGCAAGCTGGAGAACCAAGAAAGCCAGTGGAGTAGTTCTAGTCCAAGCCTGAAGCCAGAGGACCAGGGGAACTGATGGTATCTAAGGCCCTGACTGAGTCCAAAGGCCAGAGAACCAGGAGCACTGATGTTCCAGGGCAGGAGAGGATGAATGTCCCAGCTAAAGCAGAAAGCAAACTCACCCTTCCTCCAGCTTTTGCTCTACTCAGGCCCTCAATGGATTGCATAAGGCCCACACACATTGGTGAGGGCCATCTGTACTCAGTCTCCTGAGTTAAAGGCTAATTTATTCTGGAAACGTCTTCACAGACACACCTAGAAGGAATGTTTTACCAGCTCTCTAGGCATCCCTTAGCCCAGTTATGTTGACATAAAATTAACTATCACACCCCCAAAGATATAAGCCTTGGTTCTTTGCTTCTTTTCCCTGAATGATTGCTCAACCAAAGCTCAACCCTGAACATGAAGATTTTTGGCACTTTTGGTTGAATGCAATCCTGATTCAAGCTGCCTTTGTTATTCAGGTGTATGCAATAAACACTCATTTACTGTTTTCTTTCAGCAAGGTGCTGTGCTGGTCTGTGGGAAGTGTTAAGAATAGCAAGATAGTGGAGATAAGTCTTTGACCCCAGGGAGCTTGTAGTGTGGTTGGACTGAAAGAAAGGTGCCTGGTTTCTGTAAAACACCACCAAGTGTGAGCACTATTGAAAATCAGGGGCCGGGCGCGGTGGCTCAAGCTTGTAATCCCAGCACTTTGGGAGGCCGAGACGGGCGGATCACGAGGTCGGGAGATCGAGACCATCCTGGCTAACACGGTGAAACCCCGTCTCTACTAAAAAATACAAAAAACTAGCCAGGCGAGGTGGCGGGCTCCTGTAGTCCCAGCTACTCCGGAGGCTGAGGCAGGAGAATGGCGTAAACCCGGGAGGCGGAGCTTGCAGTGAGCTGAGATCCGGCCACAGCACTCCAGCCTGGGCGACAGAGCCAGACTCCGTCTCAAAAAAAAAAAAAAAAAAAAAAGAAAATCAGGTGCAAACCCAATGGCTGGATTATTGGCACAGAACCGGTATCACTGTCCTGCCTTATTTAATTATGGTTTCCTTTTTTGCTAACATCAAATTAAAAAATCCTTGCCATGGTAGTCTAGCAACGTTGTTATATTGTCATTCTGCAAATTATGTGAAAAGAATGAATTGTTTTGAGGGTAAGCTTCAAGTAAATTTATGAGCTTATGAACAAATTGCCCATTATTGCTTTCAAAAAAATTTAAATACTCAGTCAATTGACTAATTTCCAACCTTCAAAAAGGAATACCATCTCATGCATTTCTGGAGCTTTAAGGTTTATAAATCTTGCTGCCATGAGCGTTCCCACTGAATGCTTCTAACCATGATGCTGTGAAGGTGGGAAGGGAATATGCTCAGCCTCAGAGTAGAGATGTGGACAGAAGCTTGCAAGGTTCAATGTCTTGCCTACGTTCATGCACTAGGGGAACTGGTGAGGTTTTGGAACCCAGGACTCTTGACTTCAAATACACTGTTCTTTTTGCTACGTTACTCTATAGTCGTCAACTAGTTATGCACCATTTAACTAACGTTTAATTTGCCGAAAGTGGAAACAGATAACCTTGAAATTAATTCAAGTTAATGTTAAATGTTGCTAACTTTTTATTAGTTGAATGTTTCCATTAGCTTTTCCAGTGGCTGCTTTTTTGTACCCCTTCACAGCGGTGAACAAAATTGAGTAAGTGCTCAATAAGTATTTATCGAATAAACAAATAGCTTAGCTGGCCCAGTTTGGCTGCAGGGTGGGGTTAGAAGGTTGAATCACTGAAGACAAAGTTGAGCATTTAATTCACTGTTTCATTTGTCAAGTATTTATTAAGTCTCTATGTACTGCACTCTATAGAGTAGACTATTGCACACATGTGGCCCTTGGCAAATATTTTTAACCTCTCTGAGCCTCAGTTGACTTGGCTTTTAAAATAAGGAATAATAATAGCACCTAACTCACAGGATTGCTATTAGGATCAACTAAGATGATGTATTTAAAGAGCTTGGTATAGAGCACGTGGTGGTGGATGCTCTGTAAATGGTAAAGATACTAATTATCCATCTCCGTGCTATATACTTATGTGTGGTTCATACCCCGTGGTTCCAGGGCCTACAGTGAAGTAGTTTCTTGCACTCTGAATAGCAGGGAGGGAAAGCCACAGTTGATTTGTTTTACAGATGAGGAGGGGAACAGAGACAAACTGTGGAGGCAGCGCTGAGTTCCCAAGGTCCCGACTGGAAAGGGCTCTCCTTCCTAGTTTTAGGGACAATGGGGAAAGGGACCCAGGTAGCCTGATTGTTGGTCACATGCTACACTTCACGTGGGCCCCCCCACTCAGCGTCCTTGGGGAATTCTGGGTGCTTGGGCCCTATATCAGATGTGTGTGCAGGGATGCAGGCACAGGAGCTGTGATACAGGGACATGCTAGGTTGGTGTCACTGAAAGACAAAGCTGACAAGGAAAGGGTGCAGAGAGATTCCGTCTTCTTCTGCGGGTCCTCTGTCCCCTCTCTACAGTGGAAAGAAAGAGACCTGCCTGGGGCCCGGCAAGGCTCCTTCCTCTACCCTCTTCGACAGGACACTCCTGAAGCTGAGCGCTGGGAGGGAAGGAGAAAGGCCAGAGTGCTTGCCTCATCTCCTGACAGATGGAGAAGGGGCAAGTGTAGCCACAGAGAGACCTTCCATTATGAGTCAGCCTAGCACAGGCTGCAGCCTGGGTGGGAAGCACTGGATGGAGTCACTCTAATGAATGAAGCTGCTGGTGCGCTCATTTACAGTCTGACAATCGTGCTGGCCCCACAGCAGCAGCTGCCGCCCACCCCTGTGGGTGGAAGCCACTTAGGAAGACAGCAAAGCAACCTGCCACCAATCTATCAGCATTGGCTTCCATTAGGGATAGGATGGCCAGGGAAGTAGGAGAAGGCCAGGGTGGCAGGGGTAAAAGAGACACAGCTCTGGTGACAGTTTCATTTTAACAGGTTTCCAAATCCCAGAGGGATTCTTGGGCAGACTTAATGGACTGAGAAAATGGCCGATCACCTTCTGATAGTGGCAGCAGTCTTCAGCCCTCTCTCCTATGGAGAGAAAGCAAAATGCTAGTATTCTGGTTGAATCTTATAGGAGTGTGTGACATGTATCATAAATTTTCCTGGCTATTCCCGAGGTTTATTTTCTTTTCCCCATTTCTGTGTGTTGGATGTATCCTATCTGTGTATTCCCAGCTTCTGTGTCTCCTGATCTTTCATGTCTATACCTAGGTTTTTCTTCCCTAGTTGTTTGAGCAGTGGCTCCCCACTAGGAAGGTGGTGTTACACACTAGAACAGTGATACTTGGAAGTCTGTGGGATTTTGATGGTCTCAGTGACAAAGGGCAGTTACTGGCTAACAAAAATCAATGTATAGGGACCAGGGATGTTAACATTCTACAATGAATAAGACAGGCCACTCAACAAACACTCATCCCACCCCAAATGATAATAGTGGCCTTGTTAAAATATAGGGAGGGAGAGATGAGGGTACACAGGTGATTGGGCTCAAGGGGAGTGACTCATGTTAATCAGACTCACAAAAGACTGATGAAAAATTGCAGAGGAGGCTGGATGTGGTGGCTCACACCTGTAATCCCAGCACTTTGGGAGGCCAAGGCAGGTGGATCATCTGAGGTCAGGAGTTCAAGACCAGCCTGGCCAACAAGATGAAACTCCCTTTCTACTAAAAATAAAAAAAAATTAGCTGGGCATGGTGGTGCAGGCCTATAATCCCAGCTACTCAGGAGGCTGAGGCAGGAGAATTTCTTGAATCCAGGAGGTGGAGGCTTCAGTGAGCTGAGATTGCGCCATTGCACTCCAGCCTGGGCAACAAGAGCAAAACTCTGCATCCCCCCTGCCCCCCCACCCCAAAGAGAAAGAAAAATTGCAGAGGAGTAATTTACAAAGAAGCTGTTCCTTTTCAGTGGACAGAAATCTTCTATCTGCTGTCTGGAGTACCCCTTAAACAAAGACATTAAGAAAAGTGAATGAGCAGTCCAAAGGTGAGCATGGATTAGGGGCTGTTTTTTGAGGTGCAAGGTGAGGCCCCCATGAATTGATGACTCCCTTCTTACTGCTGCAAATACAGAATACCACTGTCAGTCTATGTCTCTCCCCATTTGCCAGTGCTGGATGAAAGCCAGTAAACACCTGCTCTTTAGGCTGCTATCACTCGAAGACCTAGGTAACAGGGTTCTTGCTCTGGGGTTGTGCTTTAGAGGCCCCACTTTGGCCTTGGGACTTGGAATTCCCTGCTGGAACAGCCCCAAGCCCACTCCCAAGGCCTGTTTCCCAGATCTATTGCAGGTGTGTATATCCCAAGGCCCCAAGATGGCTAAAGATCGGCTGTTTTGCAGGGAGTAGGAAGACAGAACATAAACACGTGGCCTGAGCTCTGGCATAAAGCCAGATCATTACAGCCTTTTCCCCAGGGAATCCCAGGATCTTAATTATGGTCACATCCAGTCTTCCTGGGAAAATGCCTGTGTTACCTTGATTGAATCTGGGGGCCATTCACTCACTAGACCTTGAGTTTCTCTCCAGCGACTTCTCAGAAGGTTAATCTCATACATTTTGTTGACTTTTACAAATGTCCTTATCCCTTCTAAGGGTTCCCTGTGGCAGATGAGGGGTGGGGTGGGACTGAGTTCATGACAACTTCCCACAGTTAATACTACAAACCCCTGCGGTGGTAGCCACACTATTACAGCTCTGTTCTTATTATGTCTGTTCTTATGTCTATTGGCTCCAGTGTGGTGTTTCTTTCGTTTTCTTAAAATGTCTCTCCCTTTTGGGGACCAGGGGACACAACCATAAACTTATCCCATCAAGTTGTAAATTTGCAGGGTTGGTATAGCTTCCATATAAACATTAGAGGTGTTGATGTTTCAGGCTGCAGTTCTAGCAGTTTCTTTGATCTTTTACTGACCAGTAAATTATTTATTGGGTCCGTCATAAAGATAAACCAAAGCCTATAAACTGTATTTATAGTATTACAAAAGTCTCCCCTCCTACCTGGCATCTTCAGATGTAGATCATGGTCCTGATGAGAATGCAGCAGCCAGGGTATTTTTGTACTCTTTCTTCTTTTCTTTCAGCTCTTTGCCTTCTTTCCATGATTTTGCTTCATTTTTTTTCCCTTCCTTCTGTTTTTTTAAGGTCCAAGGTAAGGTTTTTGTGAGGCTTGTTGTGAACGCCTCAACACTCCTCCGGGGCCTCTGGGTGGCCACATCTCACCCCGGCCTGCATCCCAGGCGGTTCTCAGCTCCTCCTTCCAGAAACCTGGCATTCCCCAGGCCCCAGCCCATGGCTCCAGGCCCAACGGCAGATCCATTCCCCTGCAATCCATCTGCCTTGAAGGCCTAGACCACCTGTCAACCCCTGGGAAAATGAACTGTGCCTAAATCAATGGCCAGTTCCAACTGACACTTCGGGTTGTCAGGAAGGGAGTTTACTGCAGAGTGTGTGCGGGCGTGTGCGCCTGATTGCGTGTGCTCGGCAGCAGGCGAGTGCCAGCCATTAAGCACCTCCTTTCATTTTATTTTTCCTTTAGCTGTTAACTAGCACCTTCTTCAATTAAAGTGGCAAGGCAGAGCAGACAAGGAAATCAGTGGATCTCTTCCCAAACATCAATAAAACAAATTTCTCTCCAGGACACCTATTTGTTATTTGGATATCAGACTGACTGTAATCTGTTTCCATTTTCCTTCTACGTGTTACCCGCCAGAAGCTAGAGGCTCAGCCGTGGAGATCCTGCTGTTTCCATTTGGCTGAATGAGGGGGTAGATTAGATTCCTATTTGCTCTGCGGACGCTCCCATCTGATATCCATTAGATGTGTCAGGAGAGCCCTGAAAATGTGTCTCCCCTATTTATTTTGGGTGTACTGGGGTGGGATAGTGGTTGCAGGAGAGCCTTGGAAGAGGCCACCAGTTTCCTCGAAGATACCAACATGGCTTTCTCTCTCTCTCTGCTTGGTAATAAATCATGGCCCAAGTCATTTGTATTCCAGGAGATAAGGATGTCAGGAACTGCTCCCTGCTGCTACACGAGGAGAAGAGGCTAAACCCTGGTCAAAGGTGAGCAGAGTGCCTTTGAGGCAGCACCCTAGAAAGTCTAGAGTATAAGGTTCTCTATTGTACAGATGAGGAAACTGAGGTCCTGAGAAATAAGGTAGATTGTTTCCATTCTTTCTTCTTTCCTGCTGCAAATTCTCTTGAGGATTCTTCCAGCCTAGCCACCTCCTGCCCACCCACTCCCCACAAAAGCCAGGCATGGTTATGTCATTCCCATATGGATTTTCAGCCAATCAGGAAGGCTGGGGCCTTCTGCCATTTGCATGGTTCTCCCCCACCCCTGGCCCCCCACCAGCTGCTGTGTTTCAGGTGTCCCCCACCTCAGGGGGATGACTCCTTTTTTTTTTTTGAGACGGAGTCTTGCTCTGTCACCCAGGCTGGAGTGCAGTGGTGCGATCTTGGCTCACTGCAAGCTCCGCCTCCCAGGTTCACGCCATTCTCCTGCCTCAGCCTCTTGAGTAGCTGGGGCTACAGGCGCCGCCACCATGCCTGGCTAATTTTTTGTATTTTTTTTAGTAGAGACGGGGTTTCACCGTGTTAGCCAGGATGGTCTCGATCTCCTGACCTCGTGATCTGCCCGTCTCAGCCTCCCAAAGTGCTGGGATTACAGGTGTGAGCCACTGCGCCCGGTCTGGGAAGACTTCTTTTTAAAAAGACTGTTGTTTCCGGTGACACTGACAATCCTTCAGAATTGACAAGACCTGTCTCTGCATCTCCCCGCCTGCCACTGGGCTCTCAACCTGGGGCCTAAGTGACTTGTCATCTTCTCTTGTCAGTTGCTGGCTCAGCTGGTGCTCCTGCTCCTCCCTCCCCACCGGAGCCATAATCCTCTCCCTTTGATAACACAATCGTCTCCATGGCACTGAACAGCCCTCACGGCACTGCAGGGGCTCTTGGCCCATGGAGGAAGGTAGAAAATAACAGCAACAAAGACCTTCTTTAGAAAAGAATAAAGTCCATCTCCAGGTCTGCACCCACTCCCCTGCCTCTTCACCTTCCTCAGGAGAAAAACTGCTAGCAGAGAAGATACACAGAAACCAGGGGAAGGGTGGAAGGCCCTCAGACAGAGGGCTCTGTTTGCCACTGCTGTTCCTTCTGAGTGAGATTACTTTTTTTCCTATCTAAACAGCATGCCAGAGAGAGCTGGCTCCTGCCCTGGCTCCTCAGCAGGACAGGCCCAGCTTCCAGAAGCTGGTGAGGAGCTGCTGGGCCTTGGGCTGGCCTCATCATTACCCCTTCTTAGGAGGCCATGGGACTTGGCTCTAGGAGGCAGGGAGCCGGGCAGGGATGGGAAGACAGTGCAGGGTTTGGAATTCCCAGCGATCTCTCTGCAGGGCTTATGACTCGGCCTGGAATATGTGCTCAGCTCACTCAAGTCAGTCCTTAGAGTTTTGTATGTTTTGAGGGTTCTATTTGATCCCCCAAGCCTCCCCCAAGCAGGGCTGCTTCTGAGGGTCTCTCTCTCCAGCTGTGTGGCCTGCCGTGCCAAGAGTGCTGGGCCAGCTCTCAGGGCCTCAGGGTTGGCTCCTCCTCCTGCGCAGGGAGCAAAGTGGGGTGGAAATCCACCTGGATCTGTGTGGTCACTCACTGGCAGGAGAGTGCTCTGTAAGTTTCCTAAGCTTAGGTTTCCTCACCTGTAAAACACATGAATAGTCTTACTTAATCTACGTGATGATCACATTTGTTCCAGGACCACTCTACCCCCACCACAGATATTAAAATTCATGGATGCTCAAGTCTTGCCATGAGTCTTGCAGAATGCACAGATAAGAGAATTTCGCCCTTGGTATCCATGGGTTTTGCGTCCTGAGAATACCATATTTTCAATCCACAGTTGGTTGGATCCGATGATGAAACTTGCAGATACAGAGAACTGACTGCATAAGGAAACTAGAAAGCTCTCTGTGCAACCGTGTTTATGATGCTGTTGCTAATGAGTCTTTTGCCTCCTTGGGTCTCAGTTTCCTCATCTGTAAGGTGGAGGGTGACTCTGCTGACCTCCGTGTTATGATAGTGTCACTTGAGGAGGTGGACGTGAAAACCCTTTTGCAGTGTGAAGTTTATGAGACACAGTCTCACTCTGTCACCCAGGCTGGAGTGCAGTGGTGCGATCTTGGCTCACTGCAACCTCCATCTCCCAGGTTCAAGCAATTCCCCTGCCTCAGCCTCACAAGTAGCTGGGATTACAGGCGTGTTCCACCATGCCGGCTAATTTTTTGTATTTTTGGTAGAGATGGGGTTTCACCATGTTAGCCAGGATGGTCTCGATCTCCTGACTTCATGATCTGCCTGCCTCAGCCTCCCGAGGTGCTGGGATTACAGATGTGAGCCACTGCACCAGCCCTGTAACCTTCTTTTATACCTGTGTGCCTATCCCTTAGGGGAGACCGAATAAGATAGAATTTGTTTTAAATGCTCAGAAATGGTTTCCAGGATGCCCAAATCCTTATTATTCCTTGCTAATCCCCAACCCCTACTTGCTTTGGCCTCACATATTCCCCAAACTCTGTTGTTGCATCCCTGCTTAACCCTCTGTCCCCAGGACAAAGTGTGAAAGTCATGCATAGCTGACAACATGACTCTTGGAGACCAGCCTCCCTCCATCCTCCTCTCTTGCCATTCTCCCATTCACAGCTCTAATGAACCTGAATTTTGACTTGTTAGAAAGTACCAGGCTTTCTCTGGCCTCTGGGCTTTTGCACATGCTGGTTCTCCTGCCTGCTAACTCCTACTAATCCTTCAAATCTCAGTTTAATGGCCACTTCCTCCAGGAATCCTTTTGCATTAGACTGCGTGTCCCTGATCCAAGCCCTAGCAGTGCATTTATTTCCCTCTGCTGCAGTTGACTCCTTGCTTATTTATGTCTCCCACTTGACTGAACTCCATGAGGGTAGGGCCATGCCTTTTTTGTTCTTTGGTGTATTCCCAGCACCCAACACTGCCTGATGTGTAGTGGGTGCCCAAAAAGCATTTGCTGAAGCAAGGAATAGTAGGTGGGTTTAGGACAAATAAAAATGAGTGGGACTCTGCCTTAATCATGTTGCTTAGAGCTGTTCTATTCATTGAGTGTTTATTAAGTCCCCTTGTGATCCAGACTGTCCACTAAGCCCCGCAGCTCCTGGGCTGCAGACCTGCCTGCAGAGGTGTAGACACTGTGAGGCACACATCGTATCAAGCAGAGTAGGTAGGAGTGGGATGAGGCAGCTCTGGGTGCCTCAGCTCTGCTCCTGAGGCCTGACCTTAGACCCCTGCCACCCCCAGCTTTTTTTCCAAAGCCCAGACTCTCTCACGGCCAGGTTGACCTTGGTCATCCCCAGCAGAGGTGTCTCTGCCATAGCCCAGGCCTTTGCCTGGTTTCTGTCTTATCTGTGGATTTCTTGAGCTGAGCAGCATTGGTGTGGGAGGAGACAGACGGGACCACACCCAGCTAATCCTGCAAGGAGCTCCAGCCTGGCTCTGGGAAGTCCTATTGGAATATTAATATTCTGAGGAGAAAGCCAGTGATTACATTTTAGGCTTGCAAATGGGCTTGGTAAATAGGCTTTGCTGAGAGGTGGGACAGACAGCTGGACCAGCAAGCAGTAACAGTGAGCAGCAGCACGTGGTGATTAAGGAAGAGATTTGCTCCCCAGAAAGAGGACTCTCCAGGGGCTGCTTCCTGGTGGGAGATCTTTTCAGTGAATTCATTTAGGCAGTTCTTGCCTTCCTTCAGAGGTAGAAGTCCCTGGGTATTGTTTTTTACTGTCTCTCCCTCTCTCTCTCTCTCTCTGAAGACCAGAGAAGAATAATATATCCAATGACAGGAGAGCGCATACTCGTAGGTGGGTGTCTGTTGAATAATTCATTCATCCATCCATCCATCCATCCATCCACCCACCCACCCACCCACCCATCCATCCATCCATTCGTTCCCTCAATAATATATATCATTATACCCTTTCTGTTGGGTTCTGGGGACACAGCAGTGAGGAAGACATTCATTTTCTCTCCACTCTTTCCTCCACACCAGGAGGTAGTCTGGGTCCAGAATATAAGTTAAAACACTTGCAGCTGCTCAGTTTGCCTTTATCAGACCCAGGTCACTTTCTTTGCCAAAGTCTGGCTAGCATAGTGGATATGTTGCATGGACACAGGTTGGGATGGCCTGGCACTCTGATCATCTTTGTGTTCCCAGCACCATATCACTAAAGGAAAGAACCCAAAGTGACACAGGGGCACCAGGCCCTCTGGATATTGCAGCACTCTTCCCAGCTCCTGAGGTGCCTGGTGCAAATGAGAAACCAGAACTCCTTCCTGGAGACACATCACTGCCACCTGCTGGAAAATGTTCACCGCAAATATTCGACTCTGCATGGTCACAGTGCAAATGGTGCCCCTTAGGTTTGCCCATTGCGTCTACCGCCTATCTGTGTGGCCTTGGTCCACTACTTAGAGTGATCAACTCTGCAGTCCCACAGGGCAGTGGCTGCTGCCAAATATCTCGAGAGAAAGGTGCACTGTTATGCCAAGCCCCAAATACCTGACAAGCCAATATCCATCTGTTTGCTATTAGCATGTATTTCAATAGTTCTATTAGATGAAAGATAACGGAGGGTAGAAATTTATATGATTCCAAGCTACATGTGAAAATCTGACAAATGCAAAGGTGGAAAGTGCTCTAAAAAAGTCTCATTTTCCTTCTTTCTTTTCTTTTTTTTTTTTTTTAATTTTGAGATAGAGTCTCGCTCTGTTGCCCAGGCTGGAGTGCAATGGTGCGATCTCAGCTCACTGCAACCTCTGCCTCCTGGGTTCAAGCAATTCTCCTGCCTCAGCTTCCCAAGTAGCTGGGATTACAGGCGCGTGCCACCATGCCCAGCTAATTTTTGTATTTATAGTAGGGACATGGTTTTGCTGTGTTGGCCAGACTGGTCTTGAACTCCTGACCTCAAGTGATCCACCCACCTCAGCCTCCCAAAGTGCTGGGATTACAGGCGTGAGCTACCACGCCTGGCACTTTCCTTCTTTCTTATCTATATCTCTCCTCTACTCCAAGCTGGGGACAGATGGCATCATCACTCAGACAAATGCAAAACCCTTGGCCAAAAACAATGCCCTACTCCTTTGGCCCCCAGTACTCACACATTCTTTGGAGAAACTTTTCAAATATTTTCATTTGAGGTTCATTGCCTTATAGTTTAAAGGATTAAATCCATTGCTTTACTGACCACCTCCTCTGTGGACAAAGGCCTGAAACCCGTTTGTCCACAGAGGAGGTGGTCACCAAAGCAATGGATTTAATCAATAGGAAATGGAAACCTAGGTTTGCCTTAATGAATACTGAGGACCTCTATTTTTAATCCTACATGTGCTACAGTGTGTGCAAAGGTGTACACACATTCATAAGTGCATTCACACACTTGTTGGCACTTGTGTGTGTAGGTGTTGGGAGTAGGTGAGCCAGAGCCTAGCCTGGTGCCTCTTTCCCACTACATCAATAAATGTGGGTTGATGAAAATGGTGACTGGGACCTTCCCCTCCCTGAGTTTTGCAGGTAAAATAAAGATGTCAGCGCTGCATGATTTCACTGGCTACCCTGAACACAGTGGTTTTGTAAAGTGATCGGCGAGTGTCCAGGAGCATGTCTCCAGGGGTGGGTGGCTCCAGCTGCAAAGGCAAACACCAGGCCCCCACATGGCAGGAAAGGGCTGGCCCAGGAGCTTGAAACAGTCAGAAACAACAGATTCCCAGGCTGAGCATCCTTGCTCTGTTCTCTTTGGCCATGGGAGGCAGGGACTGGATCCCTTCAGCTGTGAAAGCTCTCGCCTGCTTTCTGCCTTCCCTTACATACATCATCTGTTCAATGCAGCTCAAGCTCCAAGTCAAAGCAGCTCTCGCAAACATGCTGAGCCTGGTGGTGGGCATCAGATAGAGTCAAAACTGCTCGGGGGCAGTGCTGGCCACCTTAGCAGTGAGACATGCCAGGCCACAGGCACAGAGGGCTCTGGGGAGGACCAGTGTGTTGTGATGCTAAGAGGTAGAGGATGCTTCACCTGGTCCTGGCTTGTGTCCATCTATTGATCCACTGAGGTGCTGAATAAATGCTCATTAAGTCCCCTGTGTGTGGGCTCTGTTGTGGGCTGTGGGGGATACATAGATGAATGACACATGATTCCAACCTGGAGAGCTTACGCAAGCCACCCCAGCACAAAGCCAAATGTGCTACCCAAATGCCATGGGGGTCTCAGGTAGCAGAGAGCACTCCCAGCTAGAGATTAGGAAAGGCTTCACAGGGAGCTGGCATTTAAGCTTGGAGAATGGCTAGGATATCAGGAGGTCTTAAGGATCTGCTGAGGACAAGAAGGAGGCATTTCAGCATTGGGCAACCACTGGGAGGAAGACAGGGAGAAAGCACATGGCATATGACAGGTCTTGAGGTCTGGCCACACTGTAAAACTGGGGAGGGGAGTGAGAGAAGATGGGACAGGGAGGGTGACTGGGGACTGATTAGCAATCAAAGGAGTTATGTCAGCCAGGGTTGGTGTGGTAGGTAGAATAAGGACCCCAAAGAAGTCTGCGTCCTAATCTCCAGAACCTGTGACGATGTTACTCCCCATGGTCAAATGTACTTTGCAGATGTGATTAAATTGAGCATTTGAGGTTAGGGTTGGGGGCGGGTGTATAACCCTGAATTATCCAGGTGAACCCTATATAATCACAGGGGTCCTCATGAAAGGGAGACAGTAGAGTTAAAGGAAGGAGAAGACCATGTGATGACAAAAGCAGAAATTGGAGTGATGTAGCCATAAGCTAAGGAATGCTGGCAGCCCATAGAAACTTGAAGAGGTAAGGAGTGGATGCTCTCCTAGAGCCTTCAGAAGGGACACAGTGCTGCCCACACCTTAATTTTGACCCTATAAGAGTCATTTTGGACTTCTGACCTCTAGAAATATGAGAGGATAAATTTGTGTTGTTTAAGCCACTAAATTAGTGGTAATCAGTTACAGCAACGATAGGAAACGTACGGTTTGAAACACTCTTTCAGCTGTTGTAGTTTCTAACATAAGGTATTTCAGTTTTCTTTCAGATCTTAGTCTCCTATATTTTAAGGGGTTTAAGAGTAGTGCTTACTTCTTAGGGTTTTAAGGATGAATCAAGATCACATATGTAAAGCACTGCATAGGCAATTTATTGTAGCCACTAGGACTATTATTATATTATTTCTGCAGGCCGTGTGGGGCCCACCACCTCATTCTCACCTTCCCCACTTTGCCCAGCCTAGCCTCCTTCCAGTACACTTTTCCCTTTTCTTACTCCTCCTGCAGCTCTCAGTGACTAGGCTGCTGGAGCCTCGCTGGGCTGTATATTTCAGGTGAAGGATACCACCAAGACTACCTACACATCATTTAAAACACAACGTGCAGGATTAGATACCCACTGATGGACCTGCCACAGGTTCACAGATCTTGATACTGATGGAATATTAACATTTTAAAAAGCTAAGGCTGGGCACAGTGGCTCATGCCTGTAATCCCAACACTTTGGGAGGCTGAGGCGGGCAGATCACTTGAGCCCAGGAGTTCGAGACCAGCCTGACCAACATGGTGAAAGCCCATGTCTACTAAAAGTACAAAAATTAGCCAGGTGTAGTGGTGCGCATCTGTAATCCCAGCTACTCAGGAGGCTGAGACATGAGAATCACTTGAGCACGGGAGGCAGAGGTTGCAGTGAGCTGAGATCATGCCACTGCACTCTAGCTTGGGTGACAGAGGGATACTGTGTTTCAAAAAAATAAAAAAAAAATTAGTTGTATATTTTGTGGTAATCACAGATAATAAAACAGGTTCATTTTAAGTACGACATTTAATGAGTATAACAACCGAATCCTTGAGAGGTCTACACGTAGCTGGTGTGTCTAATTTCAAGTTTGGAAAGGTAGGCAGATTGTGTTAGAAGTTTGTCTCTGTAGCCGACCCAGAAACACATGTAGTTTTTATACACACATCTTTTTAACAGCTTTATTGCAGTATAATTGATGTGCAATAAATGATATGTATTTAAAATATACAATTTGGTGGGTTTTGACATATTTATATACCTATGAAATTATCATAATTAAGTAATAAACATATTCATCATCCCCACAAAATTCCCCATGTCTCTGCAATCCATCACTTCTCCCTGTTCTTTACCCCTTCTTGCCCATTCTCCCCACAGGCAATCACTGATCTTCTTTCTGTCACTATAGGTTACTTTACACTTTCTAGAATTTCATATAAATGTAATTACACAGTATGTATTCTTTTTCATCTGGCATCTTTCACTTAGTGTAAGTGATTTATCCTGTGTTATTAGGTTGGATCAATAGTCTGTTCCTTTTAATTACTGAGTAGTATTCCATTGTATGGATACAGCACAGTTTGTTTATCTATTCTCCAGTTGATGACCATTTGGATTGTTTCCAGTTTGGACCTATTTCAAATAAAGCTGTTATGAACATTCATGGAAAAGTCTTTGTATGGATATATGCTTCTATTTTTCTTGGGGAAATACCTAAGAAAGAAATGGCTGAACCACATGGTAGGTGTATGATATTGGTTTGGCTCCGTGTCCCCACCCAAATCTCACCTTGAATTGTAATCCCTATAATCCCCATGTGTCAAGGGTGAGGCCATGTGGAGGTAATTGGATCATGGGGGCAGTTTGTCCCATGCTGTTCTCATGATAGTGAGTGAGTCTCACAAGATCTGATGGTTTTATAAGCTTCTAGCATTTCCCTTGCTTGGACTCACTCCACCCTGCGGCCCTGTGAAGAAAATCCTGGCTTCTCTGCCACAATTGTAGGTTTCCTAAGGCTTCCCCAGCAATGTGGAACTGTGAGTCAATTGAACCTCTTTCCTGTATAAATTACCCAGTCTCAGGTATTTCTTCATAGCAGTGTGAGAACTGACTAATACAATGTGTGTTTAACTTTATGAGAAACTGTCAAACTGTTTTCCAAAGTGGTTTTTTACAGCCCCACCAGCAGTTTATGAGAATTTCTTACCAACACTTCACATGGTCAACTTTTCTCGTGTTATTCATTCTAATAGATATGAAGTGGTATCTCATTGTGGTTTTGATTTACATTTTTGTAATGCTTAATGATGTTGATCATTAATTTTTATTGCTTGTTTTCCATCCATATATCTCCTTTGGTAAATGTCTTCAAATCTTTTACTCATTAAAAAAATTGTGTTATTTGTTTTATTATTAAGTTTTTAAAGCTCTATATTTATCCTGGATAAGTCTTTTACAGTTATATTCTAAGATTTTCTCCCCATCCAGGGCATATCTTTTCATTCAATAGTGTCTTTCAAAGAGCAGGAGTTTTTAATTTTGATGAAGGCCAATTAATTAACTTGTTCTTTTATGGGTTGTGTTTTTTGATGTCATATCTGAGAAATCTTTGCCTAACCCCAGGTCACAAAGATCTTCTTTTATGTTTTCTTTTAGAAGTTTTATTGTTTTAGATTTTACATTTAGGACTGTGACTCATTCTGAATTAATTTTTGTGTATGGTGGGATGTGTAGATTGAAGTTACATTTTTGGCTATGGACATCCAATTGTTTCACTACCATTTGTTGAAGACTACTCCACTGAATTTCTTTTGCACATTTGTCAATGTCAGGGGGAAAATAATCTTTTCTTCACCCATTAGAAGGTTCACAGCTGAGGTACCTATAATAGCAGATTAACAAGAGAAAGCATAACGAGGTTTCTTTTATGATTTAATATGTTTTATGTGATATGGGAATCTTCAGAAATAAAGAGCCAAATGTCAGGCCTCTGAGCCAAAGCTAAGCAAGCCATCATATCCCCTGTGACCTGCACGTACACATCCAGATGGCCGGTTCCTGCCTTAACTGATGACATTCTACCACAAAAGGAGTGAAAATGGCCTGTTCCTGCCTTAACTGATGACATTACCTTGTGAAATTCCTTTTCCTGGCTCATCCTGGCTCAAAAGCTCCCCCACTGATCACCTTGTGACCCCCACCCCAGCCCACCAGAGAACAACCCCCTTTGACTGTAATTTTCCTTTACTTTTCCTTTCCTTTCCTTTACCTTTACCCAAATCCTGTAAAACAGCCCCACCCCATCTCCCTTTGCTGACTCTCTTTTCCGACTCAGCCCACCGGCACCCAGGTGATTAAAAAGCTTTATTGCTTACACAAATCCTGTTTGGTGATCTCTTCACACAGATGCACATGACACCAAAGAAATGGGAAACCTGTGTACTTTTATGCTTAGGTTTGGTGAAGAGCGGACAGTTATGCAGAAGTGTGATTGGATAAAGTGGGTATGATCTAATGATAATGAATTATGGACAATTTATCAAGACCTGCTTGTTCAGATTCTCCTCTGTGTCCCTGTGTGTTCAGAGATAAGGACATTGAGGCTCCTATGACCTCATTCAGAGAAAGGTCAGCTAACTTTTATGGCTGGCTTCAGGGGAGAAGGGGCAAGAAGAAGGTAAGAGTGACCTTCCTGCTTCTGCTGTTTTCTCAAATGCCAAGGTGCCATATTTTGGGAAAGCATGTTCTGCATGCCGTCATCAAAATTGTTGTCCACTGAGAAAGACTGTTAGCATGGCCAAACTTAGGCTTCTGAAACTTCTCCTAGGACCATGTGTGCCCTTCCTTGTAAAATTCAGTTTTAGCAAATAAAGCTGCCAAGGCAATTTAGCAAAAATCTCCCACCCTCTATACCTGATCACCCTTGATATCTGATCACAATTCTTCACTCCCCACCCTTGTTATCTGATCACACTGTCCTGCCTTCAGCAGAAATCCTGTTAGGTTGGTTCAGCCGAAATTTCTCCTGAACTTTGTGTCTCTTCTTAGCAATTTTCCATCCACTGGCCCCCTTTCTCACTGGCTATAAATCCCTATGTATCACTGGTGTATTCAGAATAGACCCCAGTGTTATACCAGGGTCTCTCTTCCCCTATTGCAATAGTGCTAAATAAAACTCATCTTCACCACTTTCACTTTTGTCCTGTTCTGGTTTTATTTTTTGGCACCATTGTTGGGGCACAGAGAACGATATCCCAAAGTGTGATACTTTGGCTTGCTGAGCACTTTTGAATTAAAGGAAACTGGAAGGCCTTAGAAGCTGCCTCAGAACCAAGGATTTTCTCACCTTCTCTTGTTTCTCTCCTCCCACTTTACTAAATGTAGGGAGGGGTTAACTCTGGGAGTTCCCTTATCTGACTGAGGAAAACTTTTCCCAAAATAAATGCAATAGGTGGGCCATGGTGGATTACAACTGTAATCCCAACACTTTGGAGACTGAGGCAGGTGGATCACTTGAGCTCAGGGGTTTGAGACCAGCCTGGGCAACATGGCAAATCCTCATCTCTACCAAAAATATAAAAATTAGCTGGGTGTGGTGGCTCATGTCTGTAGTTCCATCTACTTGGAAGGCTGAGGTGGGAGGATTGCTTGAACCTGGGAGGTTGAGGCTGAGACTGCAGAGAGCTGTGATCATGCCACTGCACTCTAGCCTGGGTGACAGAACAAGACTCTGTTAATAAATGAATAAATAAATAAATAAATAAATATAAAGAAAAAAGAAATGCAATTGTCTTAAGATCCCCTCCCTGGGAATCTCATCAAATAACCAGGAAAAACCAACCACTGGAGAAGAGAAAAGACTAAAAGTTGTCACCATACCCAGACAGACTTATCATCAATTCTTCTGAGAGATTACCTGGGAGACTCTATTAGCATAATAAGACGACCTTTGTTCAGAGTGAAGTTCTACCCCTCACCCTCTCACCACCTCCTCCAGAGCTCAGAACTTTGTCCCAAGCCGTTGTCTGTTCTTTGTGCTCATTCAATTTCTCTGAAAATTCATTTACTATTCCTCAAAATTTCCTCCATCCCCAGTTTCCATCTTTCCTATGAAGAGAGTATTTAAGCCTCAACCACCTGGCCCTTCTTTGAATCTCATACTATGTATGGCTTCTGTTCTTATGCACATTAACACATTTGTGTGTCTTTTCACTTGATAATCTGTCTATTGTTCATTTCAGCAGGCTTGAACTTTCAGAGGGGGAGGGAAAAATTACCTTTGCCCTAGTACCATATATGTGTGGATGTTAGAAATACTTTTATGTACTCTTTCAATTATAAAACAAGTAATGTATTTAAAACTGCACATTGCAGAAATTCTTAGATAATTTTTAAAAAGTTTTAGTCGGCCGGGCGCGGTGGCTCAAGCCTGTAATCCCAGCACTTTGGGAGGTCGAGACGGGCGGATCACGAGGTCAGGAGATCAAGACCATCCTGGCTAACACAGTGAAACCCCGTCTCTACCAAAAAAATACAGAAAACTAGCCGGGCGAGGTGGTGGGCGCCTGTAGTCCCAGCTACTTGGGGGGCTGAGGCAGGAGAATGGCGTGAACCCGGGAGGCGGAGCTAGCAGTGAGCTGAGATCCGGCCACTGCACTCCACCCTGGGCGACCGAGCGAGACTCCGTCTCAAAAAAACAAAAAACAAAAAACAAAAACAACAACAACAACAAAAAGTTTTAGTCAACAAATGCTCATAAATAAACATAATAAACTTACCTGTCAACTATTTGTGTCAATATTTATAAAGGCATGATTGCTTTGTTTTTACTAATACTTTGGCTGGAATGAGTCATGAAAACCACACCTAGTTGAGCCTTGGGGAAACATACCTCAGCATTTTATAAATGCTGCACAGTAAAATTTTGATATTAAGCTCAGCACCTTTCCAATTCCTTTAACCCTCTCACTTCTCCGCCTCACTATTTGAATTATAGCTAGGGCTTTCTCTATGCATTGCCCTTAGGGTAGGGGACCATGCAGAGAGAACAAAGAGTCCCTTTCCTGGCTTTTGAGCTCTTAAGTAGCCTTTTGTAAATCTATTGTAGAGGCAATGGTATTGAGAGCCATGGATTTCAATTCTAAGGGCAAGGTGCTTGAGAGAAAAAAGGGTATTTTTGAATTTCAAAAGCTTGGCTTTAAATATCAAAAGCAAAAGCCAGAGGGCTCGGAGCATAGGTTTTATGTCACAAACCAGACTGTGAAGAACAGTCTCTTTCCCAGCCCAAAAAGAGAGAAGATTTCAACTAAGGGGTGAGGTGGGGGTAGAGCAGGGAGAATTGAGCCTGGTTCAAGTTTAAACTGGTAGATCCCTGGGAAGAGGCTTAGGGTTCCATCCCACTGGGCCATGGCCTGGAGCGTAGACAGCAGCCCAGACAGGCTGGAGGGGAAGGGGATTCTCAAGGAGAAGAGCTATTGTCTTAGCACCCAGAGCATAGCCTTGTGTACATAAGGACCACACTTAAGCAGTGTGGAAAGAGAGGTCAGAGGTGTCTAGGCCTGATGAGTCCTTGGCAGCCTCTTAGAATCCTTATACCCTAGTATGGGGTTCGGAAAGAGCCTAGAATTCTTGTACTCCCCAAGAAGGGTCTGGTGGTGTCCATGAGGGCTGGTGACCTGGAAATGGCATTCTGATTGGGATGACAATGATGCAGAGTCCAGAGCTGACAGCAGGGTGTGATTGCCGAAACACAAGAAAGAGAGAACTTTGCCCCCTTCTCCCAATGCCAGCAGCCCAGAGGTAGCAGGATCCTGTTAGAGGTAGGAAAAATTTCAATACTAAAGAAAATGAAGAGTTGTGATTTTTGCTGAATGTTCCACAGTTCTGACGGGAAACTGTGTTTACAACTTAAAATGCCAGTAGGCCAGGCAGGGTGGTTCATGCCTGTAATCCCAGCACTTTGGGAAGCTGAGGCAGGTGGATCACCTGAGGTCAGGAGTTCAAGACCAGCCTGGCCAACATGGTGAAACCCCATCTCTACTAAAAATACAAGAATTAGCTGGGCATGGTGACTCGTGCCTGTAATCCCAGCTACTTGGGAGACTGTGAGGTAGGAGAATCGCTTGAACCCGGGAGGCAGAGGTTGTAGTGAGCCGAGATCACTCCACTGTACGCCAGCCTGGGTGACAGAGTGAGACACCATCACACACACACACACAAAAAAAAAAAAAAAAAAAAGAAAAGAAAAAAAGAAAAAGTGCCGGTAGGATTTTCTATATATTTATTTATTTTTTGAGATGAAATCTCCCTCTGTTGCCCAGGCTGGAGTGCAGTGGCACTATCTCAGCTCACTGCAACCTCTGTCTCCCGGGTTCAAGCGATTCTCATGCTTCAGACTTCCCAGTAGCTGGGATTACAGGCATGAGTCACCATGCCCAGCTAATTCTTGTAGTTTTAGTAGAGATGGAGTTTCACCAAGTTGGTCAGGCTGGTCTCAAGCTCCTGACCTCAGGTGATCTGCCTGCCTCAGCCTCCCAACACGCTGGAATTACAGGTGTGAACCACCGCACCTGGCCCCTATTTAGAGAGCTTCTTGACAGGTGGGACTAGAGATTGATCCCTTCAGTCCTTGTGGTGGTAGAGTGGGATCTGGCGGATGTTGGAGCCCCCATAGCAGCACCCCCAGCCTTGGGTAGCTTTGCCCATTTATCTCATTGTAGTATATAAATATTATCGTTTTCTCTTTGTGTTTTGATAGAAAGAATGTGGGGAAGTGACTTGATTACAATAGTCCTTCCTTCTCTGCGGAGGATCAAGTCCAAGCCCCCCAGTTCCAAGCCTGAAACCACGGATAGTACCAAACCTGATTGTATCAATTGGAACATGTTTTTGTTCATGTCTTCCACCTACAAACTTAATGCCTTTTCCATCTTAACTAAGAACTTATCATGCTCCATGGCCGTAACTTTTGCAATTTGAGGTGTGATATCAAAACTAGCATGAATTTCTTTTTCATTCTTCACAATTTCTTGGACAGCAGATTCACTCTTGCCATAGATCTTAGCAACTTCAGCATACATTTTTTTTCTTTCCTTATTAGATTGAGAACCCACAGGTTTTCACTTAAAGGAAGCACTTTATGGCTACTCTTTGGCATATCCAAATGGCCAGCATCACTACTTTTATGCTGTGGGGCCAGTATTAAGTAAAATGAGGGTGACTTGAACATAAGCACTGTGATACGATGACAGTTGATCTGACAACTGAGACAGCTGCTGAGTGACTAACAGGCAGGTAGTGTAGACAGTGTGGATACATGACTGTATCCACCATATGTATCCAGACTGGACAAAGGGATGATTCACATCCTAGGCAGAATTGTGCAAGGTTTCATCATGCTCCTCAAGTCAGAATGATGTGCAATTTAAAACTTATGAATTGTTTATTTCTGGTATTTTCCATTTAATATGTTCAGATAAGTTGACGGTCAGTAATTGAAACCATGGAAAGTGAAACCATGGATAAGGGGGGGACTACTGTAGTTTTCTACTGCTGTGTAACAAATTACCACAAACTTAGGGACTTAGAACAATATCTCTTTTGTTTTTCCTTACATCTTCTATAGAATTGGAGTCAGGGCATGAACATTTGACCTTCGACTGGGTTCTCTGCTCAGGATCTCACAAGGCTGAGGTTGAGGTGTCTGCTACACAGTGTTCTCATCTGGAGCTTGGCATCTCCTTCCAAGATGTTAACAGCATTTAGTTCCTCGTGGTTGTAGGACTGACATCCCCATTTTCTTGCTGATAGCTGGTCCAGGGTCCTTCTCAGCTCCTAGAGGCCACCCTCAAGTCTTAGTTATGTGGCCCTTTCACCACACAATAATTTCCTAGCTAAACCAGCACCAGAATCCATATTCAGTCTGCTTGTCACGAAAGAGTCTTATGTAATGTATCTTACTCAAGGGAGTGACTACCCCATCATATTTATAGGTCTTGCCCATTATATAAGGTGTACTTCAGGAGGCAGAATCTTGGGGGATGTCTTAGAACTCTGCCTATCACAACCACCAAGCCATGGGATGTCTTTAGGGCCTAGATTATATCCATGGGCAAAGGGAAAACTGCCCCTGTGAAATAAATTATAAACGGACAATGAGAAACAAAAATAAGTTATGATTATATCCTATGAATTATTCTTGTTCAGTGATCCAGTTACTTGCAAACTAAATGTTTTCACTTGGGGGTTGGTTTTCATGAGATTGCTGGAGCCAGTGAATTGTAACTATCTAGTGATTCAATGAAAACAGGGAGGGCTGCAGAATTTCTCTACTGGATGGACTGCAGGGAGGCAATTTGGTTGGAGAGAATGGACAGGGAACTTTTCTGAAATCACAGTCTGTTTTCACTTGCAAGGTATGAGATCAGCAGCACTTGTTTTTCAAGCAGCAGTCATGACCCTGCTAATCAAAACAGGATGTAGCAGATACCAGCTAGGACTAGGAATTTTTTTTTTTTTTTTTTTTTTTTTTGAGACGGGGTCTTGCTCTGTCGCCGGGGCTGGAGTACAGTGGCCGGATCTCAGCTCACTGCAAGCTCCGCCTCCCGGGTTCACGCCATTCTCCTGCCTCAGCCTCCCAAGTAGCTGGGACTACAGGTGCCCGTCACCTCGCCCGGCTAGTTTTTTGTATTTTTTTACTAGAGACGGGGTTTCACCGTGTTAGCCAGGATGGTCTCGATCTCCTGACCTCGTGATCCGCCCGTCTCGGCCTCCCAAAGTGCTGGGATTACAGGCTTGAGCCACTGCGCCCGGCCTAGGACTAGGAATTAAAATGCATTTGCATAAGGAACTCCCATCGGCACCATGACAGTTTACAAATGCCATGGTAACAACCCAGAAGTTACCTTATATGGTTCTGGAAACTCCCCACCCATTTTCCAGAAAGTGTGTGAATAACTCATGCCTTAATTAACATATAATTAAGAGTGAGTATAAATATAGCTAGCCAGCAACCCACTAGTGCTACTCTGGTCCACTTTGCCTATGGGATAGCCCTTCTCTGTCTATGGAGTAGACATTTTGCTGTATACTGTTGTTCAAATAAACTTGCTTTGTTTCACTGTCAGCTTGCTCTTGAATTCTTTCCTAAGTGAAGCCAAGAACCCTCCTGGGCTAAGCCCCAAGTTTTGGGTTTGCCTGCATCACTTGGAGTTCATGCTTATTTGGCATGCCTTTGAAAGTCACTGTAGGAGCAGGTTTTAAAGCCATCCCTAAGTCGCCTTTTGGATTATCTATCAGTGTATATATCAGCTGAACTTTGGGGAAATATGCCTAACTCTTCTAGATGCATAGATTAAGTTCTGGCCATTCTGGTATAGGACACTACTGAGGTTTACACACAACATAGTGAAAAACATATCAGAATCACAAGCCTAAAGCTGTGGCTTCTAGTTCCAGATCTATCTGCCTGTGGCTGATTGCGTGACTTTGAACAAATTACCGTCCCTCTCTGAGTCTCTGTAAAATAAGAAGTGAAGACATAATGTTCTCCAAGGGCTCTGCCATGCCCTTGGTACCAAGGGCATCCTGGATTTTCCAAAGATCTGAAATAAGTGATACCCCGTACTGTCAGAACATTCTGAAGAGCACTTGTCTCTAGACAAATAAATGCTCATCCTAACACAGGCAGATTTGGCTCTTCTGTTTATGAGTTCTCTATAAAAAGATGCCATAGTCTTTTCCTCCTATCTACTCTTGTGCTCCACTGTCACCCATCTCACTCTCATCTCAAAGATGATTTCCCATTATCCCACCAATGCCACCTGGCCATCTTATGACACTGTGACAGGATGCAGTTGTACTACCATCTAAATTGGTACCTGGCAATGCAATCAAATTGGTAGCTGCCTAAGTTGGTTGGGCAAGTTCGAATAGGGGAGATTACTTATTTGACAAAGACAGTATTTTTCTTTTTTTTTTTTGTTTTTTTTTGTTTTTGAGATGGAGTCTCACTGTGTCTCCCAGGCTGGAGTGCAGTGGCGCGATCTCGGCTCACTGCAAGCTCCGCCCCCCGGGTTCACGCCATTCTCCCGCCTCAGCCTTCCAAGTAGCTGGGACTACAGGCGCCCGCTACTGCGCCCGGCTAGTTTTTTGTATTTTTAGTAGAGACGGGGTTTCACCATGTTAGCCAGGATAGTCTCGATCTCCTGACCTTGTGATCCACCCGCCTCGGCCTCCCAAAGTGCTGGGATTACAGGCTTGAGCCACCGCGCCCGGCCTACAAAGACAGTATTTTTCTAACCAACATTCCCTGAGTATCTTCTATACAAGGAACACTAGCTTAGGTTCTGATAGATACAAATATAAAATCCTGGTCTTTATTCTTAAGGAGCTTCTCATCTCAGAGAACAGTGAAGCAGAGCATCAGAATGAGCTTTCATGGCTCCCCAGACACATTTAACTCCAGAGAGAGGACCATTCTCAGGAATTGCCATCCATTCTGAGGTTTATGGGAGCTCATGGTTAGCAAGATGGGCAGAGAACCTGGTCTTTAGTGAGTCACCTTTATTCCTGTGATGGCCTCTTTGATATGCCAACTTGACTAGGCTACAGTTCTCAGTTATTCAAACACTGATCTAGGTGTTGCTGTGAAGGTATTTTGTAGGTATGACTGAAATCCATAATTAGGTAACTTTAAATTAAGGAAATTATTTTAGATAATCTGGGTAGGCCTGGTTCAATTAGTTGAAAGGCCTTAAAGGCTGGGCTGCACCTTCTCTGAGAGAAGAAAAATTTCTGCCTGTGGACTGCAGCCTCAGCCCATACCCGAGAGTTCTAGGCTGCCCTTCCTGATGGTCTGTCCTACAGATTTCAGACTTGCCTAGCCAGACATCACTTATATGTTATTATAGGACAATTCCTTGCAACATATCTTTTAATACATATCTCCTACTGGCTCTGCTTATTTAGTTGAACTGTGAGAAATGTAGATATTGGTACCAAGAGTGGGGTAAATGTATTTTCATTTTGCTTGTAGGATGGGGTGTGACTTTGGGGATCAGAGAAAACACTGGTTGGCAGAGTGATGCTCCTTTCAAAGATGTCCACATCCTAATCACTGAGGCCTGTGAATATGTTATCTTATATAGCAAAGGGGAATCAAGCTTGCATATGGAATTAAGGCTGCTAATCAGCTGACCTTAAAATAGGGAGATTATCCTGGGTTCTTCAGATGGACCCAATATAATCACAAGGACCTTTAGTGGTAAAAGAAGGAGGCAGAAGAGAGGGAACCAGAGAGATGGTAGTGGGAGCAGGACTCGGTCCAATGTTGCTGCTGGCTTTGAAGATAAAGGAGCTGAGGAAGTGGACCTTTTGGGAGCTTCAAAAGTCCAGGGAACAAATTCTCCCCTAGAACTTGCAGAAGGGAGCATAGTCCACATTTTAGTCCAGTAAAATGCATTTTGAACTGTAAGATAATAAATTTGCATTGTTTTAAGCCACCAAATTTGTGGTAATTTGCACAGCAGCCACAGAAAGCTAATACAACCCCTAGTCTCCATCTCTTCCAGGAGTGGGTCATCAACTGCTGAGCGACTGATACGGTTTTGCTGTGTCCCCACCCAAATCTCATGTTGAACTGTAGCTCCCACAATTCCCGTGTTGTGGGAAGGATCTGGTGGGATGTAACTGAATCATGGGGGTGGGTCTTTCCTGTGCTATTCTTGTGATAGTAAGTCTCTTCTCTTGTTTGCCACTATGTGAGATGTGCCTTTTACCTTCTGCCATGATTGTGAGGCCTCCCCAGTCATGTGGAACTGTGAGTCCATTAAACCTCTTTCTTTTGTAAATTGCCCAGACTCGGGTATGTCTTTAGCAGCAGCGTGAAAACCGACTAATACAGCCACCAACATGCAGACCAGAGATTTGTTCTTTCCTTGCTGCCTCATAGGTCAGCAAGCCTGCCATCCACCTTGGCCTCATCCACCCCAGCATCTTCGGTCCCAGGCACTCAGTGCAGCCCTCAGCAATTGATGCAGCCCCATCCCACCCCACCCCCACAGTCTGGACAAATCTGGAAAGACTCAGAGTCTGCAGCCTGTCTGTGAGTGGCACCCTGTTCTTTACCCTCCCCCACAAGACAGTTTCCACACCAGATGCTCTGTCTATTTATAGTTTATTGATGCCCACAAGACAGTTAGAGAAATTATACAATGCTGCCTTTATAATTTTTTTAAAAGTGTTTCATTCTCTCTCCAAGTTTATGAGTCCATAGGGATAGCCTAGCTTTATAACCTCATATTATTATTTTGTCAATTGGTTATCTGAAGAAAATGTTTCCTCAGCTTTATCCACTTCCTCTTTTAGAAGAATGCATCAAATACAAGTTTACAATATTCTTTGGAAGAAATGTCTTCCTACACCCAGGGCCTAAAGAAAACCTGGCAACTGTCTAGAAGGAGATCAAGCAGGGGCAAAAGGCAATTTCATTTTCTTCCTTTTCCTCTTTCTTTCTTCATTCCTCCCTTCCTCCTTCCTACCTTCTCTCCCTCCCTCCCCAACTCCCTCCCTTCCTCCCCTCCCTCCTTTTTTTTCTTTCTTTTTTCCTTTCTTCCTTCTTCTTCTCCTTTAACAAATATTGGTAAACTTCCAGCTTTTCCGACACTGTTGTAGGAATTGGTACTCGTATTAGTTTCCTAAGACTGCCATAACAAGTACCACAAACCAGGTGGCTTAAAACAGCAGAAATGTATTCTCTCACAGTTTTGGAGACCAGAAGTCCAAAATCAAGGCGTTGGCAAGGCCATGCTGCCTCTGAGATCTGGGTAGACTCTTTCCTTGCATCTTCTTAGCTCCTGGTGGTGGCTGGCAATCCTCAGCTGGCAGCTCTGTCACTGCAATCTCCGCCTCCACCATCACATGTCCTTCTCCTGTGTGTGTGTGTGCACGAGAGTGAGTGTCCGTCTTTGCATTGTCTTTTATCTGTGCAAGTCTGTGCCCAAATTTCTCTCTTCTAATAAGCATACCAATCATATTGGATTAGGGATTCACTCTACTCCAGTAAGACAACATCTTAACTTCCTATATCTGCAAAGATATGGAAATGTTGGTGGCTTGGATTAAGGGATAAGAGTGAGGCAGTAGGGAGAAATGGAAGTGGACAGGTTTGAAACCATGAAGGAGGTGGTGTGCCCAGAATTTGGTGGTTACTTAGATGAGGAGGTAAGAGAGGAGAAAAGTCAAGGGTGCCCAGGTTTCTAGCTTAGACAACTGGGCAGAAGCCAAAGCAGGAGGAGGCAGCTCCTCTCTTTCCTCTTCTTTCACCTACTGTACTTCAAGCATGATACTGAACATGTACATAGAGTATATCATTTAATCCTCATTTCTTTCTTAGTGGCGAATAAAAAAAGGGCGGATATTACAATCAGTGGTATCTTAGATTTAATAAAATATAAAATTACCCCTTTTTGCAGATAATGAAGCTGCAGTTCAGAGAGATTTGTTACTATAGGTTGTCTCATTTAATCCTTGTTACACAGATTGTCTCATTTAATCCTTACAACAACCCTATGAGGTGGTTTTATTAGCCCTTCTTCACAGACAAGGAACCATCCTGGCAGAATAACAATAGTGACAGTTATGATCCATTGAGCTTCTAGTTAGGCACTGGGCAATGCACTTTATGTATGAACCTCACAACCACCCAGCTAGGTATGTGCCCACCCCACTGGAGAGGTTCAGAAATGCTTCCCAGGTACATGGCTACAATCCCCCTTGGATCTCTTTGCTTCCATCACTTACAGGACAAAGCCCAGTCTCCTGGGCCTGGCACACAGGCCTCTCCAGGGCCGCCTCCAACTCTACTTATTGCTCAGTCATCTTTGCTTTGTATCTTTTCGTCCAGCAACACTGAGTCACTGATTCCTCAGAAACACTGTGGGCAGGATTAGGACTGGGAGGAGACAGACGAGGTCCCTAGAGTACAAAATTTAAGGAGGCACTCACTCATCAGGGTTGGCCCCTGAGGAGGAGAGCATCTTCTTGCCTCCCTTGGTTTCCAGCCCTGCCACATGGCTTCTCCACACTTTGGCTCTTATTTCTCCTCTTAGGAGAATCCTCTTCTTTCCCTCTTTCCAACGTCAGTTTAGCTCATGCTCACCCTTCATAGTCAGCTAAGAGATGACCTCTTCCAGGAAGCCTTCCTTCCCTGACCACCTCCCACCTCTTGGGCTAGGATGAGTGTCCTTGCTTACCACTCCTATAATATCAGGTTTATGTATCTGTCATTGCCCTTCTACAAAAGAGGACAGTTATCTGTTGCTGTGTCTGTTTCCCCCACCAGACTGTGATCCTTAAGGGCAGTCTTATTTATCTATGTGTTCCCATCACTTAGCAAGTGCTTGGTATACAGTAGGTGATTATTACATTTTTTTGTATAATTAACTCTTACCGGCTGAATTGTGTATCCACCAAACTCATGTTGAAGTCCCATCACCCAGTACCTCCGAATGTGACTGTGTTTGGAGACAGGGCTTTGAAAGAAGTGACTGAAGTAAAATGAAGGCTTTAGGGTGGTTCTAATCCAATTCGACTGGTATCCTTATAACAAGCAGAGGCCGGGTGCATTGGCTCACACCTATAATCCCAGCACTTTGGGAGTCCAAGGTGGGGTAGATCAGGAGTTTGAGACCAGCCTGGCCAACATGATGAAACCTTGTCTCTACTAAAAATACAAAAATTAGCCCAGCATGGTGATGCACTAGTCCCAGTTACTCAGGAGGGTGAGGCAGGGAGGCGGAGGTTGCAGTGAGCCAAGATAGTGCCATTGCACTACAGCCTGGACAACAGGGTGAGACTTAGTCTCAAACAAACAAACAAACAAACAAACAAACCAAACACAAAAACACAGAGATTTGGACACAGACACACACAAAGGAAAGACCATGTGAAGCTATAGGGAAACAATGGCCACTTACAAGCGAAAGAGAAAGGCCTCCAAAGAAATCAACCCTGCTGACACCTGGAATTTTAGACTCCAGAACTGTGAGAAAATAAATTTCTGTTGTTTCAACTACTCAGCTGGTGATATTTTGTTGTGGCAACCCTAGCAAACAAAGCGACTAACCAACTAACCAACTAACAGGTCTCCAATGTCATGCACAAACCTCATGTTGCTTAGATTGTTTCTATTTATTTCTTACCAGTATCTCTCTCCCTAATTGGTTGTCAACTCTAGAGGAAAGAAGTACATATTTGTATCTCTCCCACGCAGGACTCAGCCTCGGGTTGTTCATACAGTTGTTGCTCAAAATATGCTTCCAATTTCTGCATTGTTCAGAAGTGGGGATGGTTCCCATCTGGCCACTGGGATAGTGTTCCAGCCTTATTGCATGAAAATCTAGCCAAGCTGTGGGAGATGGTACCTGCGAGTCTCAGGGAGCCCTGACCTTGCGTCTGTCCAGGCTCTCACATTGTACTCATGCAAGGGGTCAGGAAGAGGGGCCGCAGAGGCCTCGGACCCTGGACTCAACACCATCCCATCGCCTGGCAGCATGGACTATACCTGTTACAGGGGTGAGACTGTTATGTCTGGGAACTTCTCAGCTTGTTCATTATTCACTTATTCAGAGATATTCATTGCAAACCTATTATGTGCTGCACTCTTCCAGGCACCTGGGATGTGATGGTGAAGGAGACAGGCTAGCTATCTTTGGGCTTCCTCCTGACGCTCACATTCCAGTGCAGTCAAGATCTTTAACACCACCGACATTCTAACAATAAACACAATTCCTGCTTTCACAGAGCTTCAGAGTTTACAGAGTGTGTTGATGCTCATCAGCCTACTTGATCCTCTCCAAAACCGTGGGCAGTAAGAATTATTATTATTATCTTTCACAAATGCTCACAATGACTTTTTTTCTCATTTTAACATTTCTGTCATCAGGGTGGGTCTTACAGGGGATGGCATGCTGTAATTAAATTGGTGGCCCTTATTTTCTTTCTTAGTGTTAAATAAAAGAATGGTAGGTCTTACAGTCCGTGGTGTCTTAGATTTAATAAAATACAAAACTATCCCTGTTTTGTAGATGATGAAACTTTAGTTCAGAGAGATTTGGAGGCTTTTTAAAGTCATATGACTATGTTGTCTTCTATGCAGGTAGAGGAGCCCTGGAAAGGTCGGTACTATGCACAAAGCTGCAGTGTCCCTGGCAGTGAGGCTCTCAGGGGATCCCTTTCCCAGGCACACCACAGCTGGCTGTTCACATTTTACTACAGGGAAAGGAAGCTCTACCTTGTCCCAGGATGAACTTCAAAGGGAGCTGTCCTTCCCTCACTCCATCCCACTCCAGGGGAGCAGCAGGAGTGTGACTAAGACCAGAGTCAAGCATGTCTGGGATCAAAAGAGCCCCCTTCTCTCCAGAGCACCCAGGGGGCTTGTGTGAGCTCCCTTTCTGGTCTGGTTTGAGTGATTAGTTGACAAAATACATCTGGGGTAGGAGGAGGCCTCTGTGATCAGTTGTCATCTCCTCTAAACACCTCTGATGCATTTTCTCTCTTCATAACCCACAAGGTGTCAACCTTTTGCCTGCATGATCTGTAAGCAGGGAAGGCATCCTATCTGGAGACAGAGACATCAAGAGGAGGCAAAAAAGAAGGAGGCTGCTGGAGGGAAAGTGGGAACTGGAAGTTGGCATTGACTTGTCTTTATCCCATGTCTGATTTTCAGAGCTGAACCCCTGACCCCAAAGCTAGGTACAGGGTGACCCCAGCAAGCACGATGAAAGCATTGCTCAGTCTCCAGCATTTTGTCCTACACACACACACATGGGTGTTTGGGTGAATCTCTTTCCTCCCTAGCTGGAACTCTCTGCCTGGTTAGCAACAACCATGATGAGATTTGCAACTTTCTCCTCGGATTTCCCATAGATGATATGACACCTCAAGAGGTTACCTTATTCATATCCATTCCTTCACTTCCATGTTATCTCTAGCCCATCATTGGCTCTAGAGTTCCTCCAGAAGAATTCACAAATTCCGTGTTCTGGTATTCAACTCCCCTTAAAATCTAGCCCTGATCCATATCCCCAAATGTAATAAGTGGTATTGTTTAATCTGAATATGATACTCCAGCAGAATACATTTTCTAACCGGACCAGAGACATGGCATGGAAAATTCTGCCTCTGTATCTTTTCTCACTTCATGCCCCTGCCAACAGTGCTTCCCTCCCATTGCAGCCTTTAGAGTTCAACTCAAGTTCCACCTGCTCCCTGAAGCCCCTTCCTGGGCTCAGCCTCCTGCTGGCCCTGCCCATGGCCACTGCTTGCCCCTCATGGGATGGGGAGCCACATCCTGCATGCAGGGCCAGAGCGAATCAATGAGTGAGGCGTGCTGCTCCAAGGAACCCCGAGGAGAGCTGCTGTGCCCTCTTTGCTAATTCCCCCTTGATGGCATGTGCCTGTGCTGATGACTTTGGTTATGTGCTTCAATTCCTGTTCCTGAAAGGGGGCTTAGAGCCTTGGCCCTTGCTTCCACCAATCCCCATTCTAGGGATGCATCCCAGTCCTTCAACATGAGCCTCCCAAGGACCACTTCCTCTCCATCTTCTTGGAACTATCACCTGGACTAAGGCTGGAGACAGCCATATACCACTGGTACCTACTGGTACCTGCTTGTTCACCAGACTAAGACTCCGCTGCCATTGCCTTCAGCTACGTCAGCTTCCATAGCACCTAGCCCACTGCTGGGCAGAAAATGTCAGCTCTCAGTCCCTTCCTACCATCCCCACCCAGCTCTCAGTGACTTGATCTGCTCTGCCAAACCCTGAGAGCCCATGAGGTTCTCTGACTGCTGCAGTTGACAGGGCTTCCTCTGTACCGTTCTCTTGCATCTTAAGTGATGATTTTAGGAAGACCCTCTCATTTATCTGTGAATTACCTGGCTTATATATATTGGGAACAATGAATACTTACTGACAGTGCAAATAATTGAAATCCTCAGGAAGTCCTTGCTGCTATTTCACTTGAAGTCCTCCTGTTACAACGACTCACTCCACTCTCTACTCTAGCTGCCACTTTTCCTTTTCTTTCTTGGGATTTTTCTTCTTGTCCCTCCAGTTATCCAAAATGAAATGTTAGTGGGTCAGGTGGGTTATTTCTCTGGGGCAGGAACTGAGATTTGTTCGTGTTTATGTCCCTAGTGTCTAGCATGGTGCCTGCTATGGTGCCTTCTAGTAGATAACTAGAAAATAGCTGACTAAAATTGTGAAAATGAACTCAATAAACATTTCTTGAGCTCCTAATGTGTGCGAAGCACTGTGCTAAGTATCTTAAGTTTCAGGAAAAAAAAAAAAAAAAAGCAAATGAAGTGTCTTTCAGGAAACTGGGCCAGGAGAAGGCATTAATGGGTACTCCCAATTAATTGCAAATGGGTGCCACATGGGTAGAAGTTTCAGTCTAGATGAGGGCTTATCAACTAGTGAGATAGAGACGGTAGTCTCAGAAGAACATGGGGTTTCTTAATGATCATTAAGACATGAATATAATATGCCCATTCTCTATGAGCATATAATTCTATGGAATTATATGGAAGACGGAAGCAACAAACCCTATGCTTCCATCTTGGAGAAGCTCGAAGTCTTCAATATTGGGACTGGTAGGACTGGGTTAGGAAAAGGCCAAGAGCTCTGAGCCTTGGAGGACTCCTGCTCCTGCCGGCCCCTAGAGGGACTGAGCTCCCAGCTTGTCGTCTTCCCTCAGGTGAGGAATGAGGGCTCTGATGGGGGAAGACAGCCTGCCAGAGGCTGCCTGAGTGGCAGCAGGCAGTCTTGTCAGCCATTAGCTTGCTGGAGTAATCCTCCAACCCTCGCGTCCTCTCCATTTGATCTGCCTGAGACCGCAGGAGATAGTCAAATGCTTTTGGCTAATATCATATGCACGCATAATTAGATGGCAGCAATTACCATCTGGGTTCCTAGCACTTGTTCCAACATCCAGGCCCTGGGCGAGGAGCTGGTGGGAGCGAGGCAAGGAGGCCTCCCCCAGCCCACCCATCCTCTGTCAGACTCCTGGAGAGCAGATTGGAAGCCTGGAGCCTGGGAGCACAGCCCTGTGGAAGGCCAATGACGCTCAATGAAGAGCGACAACAGGCAGGTGGTAGAGGGAGTTGAGCCGTGACAGTGTTGCTGCCAACTCATGGGTTGGCATGCCATTGCGGGCCGGGTGGGTTGCCATGGGCATGGGGGATGAAGACTCATGGGCAGCCCTTGTTTCAGAGAAGAAGCCAAGAGAAGGTTTGAGAGTTCTCAGAGCAGTGATGGGGCTGATGAGACACCATCTGCCCCGCCCCTGGCACTGGGTTCTTCCACCTCCTCACTGTTGGCACTCCCTGTGGGTGCCAATGACACAGGCATATGCTTGGCCAGGTCTGGCTGACATTTTCCTGAGGCTGGTGCTCAGACTTCTTGGCTGGGAAGTAGAGATCGGGCGAATTGATGTGGCCTGGGAGGTGGGTCTTCGGGTGCAGAGGAGGCTGAAGAGAGTGGACAAGCATGGACCCCAAACCTTCAGATATTTCATTCTCTCACATCCTGTGGCTTAGGGAGGGTCCTGGGAGCAGCAGGGTTGGCACTGTCCCTTCAGCACGTGCTACCTGCTGTGCCTGCAGTTCAATCAGTCATTCATGTGCACGTCCAGCAGGTTCTGGCTGGCAGAGGGGAGGCAGCGTGGGGGCAAAGATCATCCTCTCAAAGGCTTTGGAGTGGGTGGGGCTGGATTTAAAACCCAGCTCTGCATTTCTCAGCAAAATGACTGAGGTCAAGCTCCCTAACCAATCTGTTACTCCTTCCGCAAAATGGAGTTGTGAAGGGGTGCCTGGCACATAGGAGATGCTTAGAATATGTCAGGTTGGATTTTTCTTTCCCTCTAGGTAAGGCTGAATATGTCAGGGAGTCTGCACTCTCTATAGTTTCTGTTCTTTCCTGATTGGCAAAGGGGTAAAGTGAGCCTGGAGAAGGTGGGTAGGGTGGGGTGGGGGCAGTGCTCTAGGACCAGCTGTTTGGTAACAGGAGACTGCGTGTGGTCCATTTTGGTTGAAAAACCTCCCTGCACGTCCAATGCCCTATTCTGTGCTACCTGTCCCAAGGCAGAACCTGAGCTCCTTCTTGTGCATATATATTTGTCTGTCCTGGCACCCAGGACTTGGTCCTGTTTGTATCGCACTTGCATTGCAATACAATCTCTTGCACAATTCCTGGCAAATATTACAACTTTAAGAAATGTTTGTTGAGTGACTAATTGTGGCCTAATTCAGGTCATCTCAGTATAGACCCACCTTGGGCTGTCAGGAGCAGATTAAGGGAAAATGGGAAGAAACCAAGAAGAGGCTAGAAGGAAACCAAGAGATATCTGAAGCCCAACACCTCACAGTAGAAAGAACATGAATTTTGGACTCACCTGGCCAGGGCTTTGAACCTAGCTCTGCCATGTAACAGCTGTGTGTTGTGTGATCTTGGAGGCAGTTACTTAATCACTGTGAACCTCAGTGACTGCATCACTAAGATTGATAATGATCACAGGGTTATTATGAGCATTAAATAAACAAACAATACAGTCTGCCACATAGGAGATGGTCCATAAGACGGTGGCCATAGTGACTGTAATTTAAGATATGAACAGAGACCTTGACCTTTAAAGATCTATCAAACCTCAATTCTTTGATGTTTGGAGACACGGACCTCCGCTGTGATTTTTTTGAGCTCCTTCACTTATCTTTCATGCTTCTGATGCCCCACTCCAGGCCTGTCTCTATCTTCTCTTTCACTGGTCTCCATGCCATCTGATCATGTCTGGCCTTTGGGGGTTTTGTAGACTTACTGAAGATTTAGGCATGGCGGGAATCAAAGAGATGGTTCCATTCAGTTATTGAAACCCAACCTCTGACCATCTGGCCAGCTCTTTCTCTCTTCTCTCTCTTTTCTTCCCTCTTCAGAGTATCAAGCAATTGCTAACCCTTGCCTTATGTAGAATAGTTCTATTCACTTCTAGAATTCTTGAGGGACTAATCTTTCATAACAGCTCTTAGGATGTTTGTCTTCAGGATAATTCTGGAGAATGAAGAGCTCCTCATCTGACTATTTTATGATTCCGTGACTCAGCCATGTGGCTGGCTCCTGGTGAGGGCTGTGAGACACCCCATTTATAGGTTTCAAAAAGACTTGGGATGATGTTGGCTTTATTCATGTTGCTGTCAGTAGCTACAGTGAGCTGGGCATGGCACAGCAGTAGGGTGCAGTCAGGAATTAGTGCAGGAAGTCAGGTCGGTATTCACGTTGTGGGTGCAGTTGGTCCATCTAGGGATGCTGCCAGGAGATAAGAGTTCCAGGGAAGAGCATCAAAACTACTGGACATGATCAGCAGGGGTTGGCAAGGGCTAGGCAGGGGTACATGCAGGGCAGGGCCTTATTACCAAAGGGAACTGGAGGGGTAGGCAGGAAACCTAGGCTGAGGACCAAGTCTTCAAGTGAGCTTGGCCCATTTGAACCAGAAAAATAGCCCATTGCATTTGAACATGTGTATTTCTTGCACAAGTGTGAGTCTGTGGGGTTGCATTCTGATATTCTCATGATTTGAAGCTCCGCATGGTCATATGATTCCTTCTGAAGGATATCTGGTAGATATTCCCTACCTTAATTTTTTTTTTTTTTTCTTTTTTGAGATGAAGTCTCGCTCTTGTCCCCCAGGCTGGAGTGCGATGGCACAATCTCAGCTCACTGCAACCTCTGCCTCCCAGGTTCAAGTGATTCTCCTGCCTTGGTCCCCCGAGTAGCTGGGATTACAGGCGCCTGCCACCACGCCTGGCTAACTTTTGTATTTTTAGTTGAGATGGGGTTTCACCATGTTGGCCAGGCTGGTCTCCAACTCCTGACCTCATGTGATCCGCCTGCCTTGGCCTCCCAAAGTGCTGGGATTACAGGTGTGAGCCACCGTGCCCAGCAAAATTTTTTTTTTTTTTGAGACAGTCTTGCTCTGTCACCCAGGCTGGAGTGCAGTGTGCGATCTCGGCTCATTGTAACCTCCACCTCCTGGGTGCAAGATACTGCTCCCAAGTAGCTGAGATTACAGGCACACACCACCACACCTGGCTAATTTTTGTATTTTTAGTAGACATGGGGTTTCACCATGTTGGCCAGGCTGGTCTCGAACTCCTGACCTCAAATGATCTGCCTGCCTCAGGCTTCTAAAGTGTTGGATTACAGACGTGAGCCACTGCGCCCGGCCTCCCTACCTTAATTATACAGCAAGAGGTAGGTTCTAGACAGAACCTAGGAGTTAGAAGGCAGGTCTTAGGTAAGTTGGAGGGTAACTCCATCTCTCTTGCTTGGATTTGAACTTCCAGCATCCTGGATGAGCTGGAGAAAGCTTGCCTCTGGCAAGGGAGACAAGTTGGGGATCCATCCTGGTGGGGAGGTAACTTGTGAGGGCTCCAAGTTGAACATGAGCCAACTATAGGTCTTAAACCTGATGATGATCTGAATTTGTATTACTCTGTTTTCTCGTTTGTTTCTCCTGGGCATTTAGTAAGGTTTTATTGAAACATTCCAGTTTGATCTCAGTTACACTGTGAGAAAGAAAGAAAATGATCCCACACCTGGGGCAGCAGGGTAAAGTGGGGGAGCTTCCTGAACCCTGGGCCTCAGTTATTTCCAAAGGTAAGAGCAACCCAGGGTGCCATGGGATCTGGCTTCTCTTTCACCCAGAGTTTTCTCCATTGGAAGCTGTGAAGAATCCATTTTCCTTTGCTGAGGAAGATGGCCATTTCTTAACCTTTGGTGGACTCAGTCCATAACTGAGGGTCTGGGGATCCTGGGCACAATATTTATGAGTCTATGGCAGTTTGACCTAATTAATTCAGACCTGTCCCTTTGTGGACTGAGGCCTTAAAGCTCTCTGTGCTCACTGAGGTCCATCTTCGGAACCTGGAGTGGGGGCTGGGGGTAGCAGAGGCCACAGAAGCAGCCCTCATCTTCTCCCTGGCCACTCACCTTCAGTTCCCGGCATGGACTGGCAGCCTGCCCTTCTCTGGGTTCTGGGTCTGTGCTCTCTGCCTGCACTGAGGGCCCTCAGAAAGGTCCTTCTCTTATCTCTCTGCCAGCAACGTGCCCCAGAGGCCCACACCAGCCCAGCCTGAGCTGGCCTCGAGTGTCAGGGGGCCAAAGCAATGACCTCTGCAGCGTGGAGCCCTTTTCCAAATAATTCATCACTACTCTGCATCCAATTAGGGAGAGCAGGCTGGATGAGACAATGGCCCAAACCCCTTGTTAAGTAACATCCTTAATTGATGACAGGGATGGTGGAACAGGGGTTTGGAAGCCAGCTCAGATTGTGTTTTTAAAATCCTCCTTTCTCCCGGGCTGCCTGCCAGAACTCAATGGCATGGCCCTCCAGGAGAACAAAGGGAGCTTTGAAAATCTTTCTCCCCCTCCTTCAAATGCTTATCTGAAAGGACATCTTTTTCCCCTTAGTTGCTACAATCATAAAAGCACAGGTGATAAACCGCTTCGTAATCATCAATTGTGAAAGCTCCCCCCACTCCTCAAAATAAAAAGCAGGAATTGCAGCAGCGGCAGCAGCAGTGGAAAGCGAGAGAGACCATCTCAGTGCCCACTCTGACGCCTATCGAGGCTCCAGGAAGGGAGAGGGAAAGGGGGATGAACTTTGTTCAGTGACAACTTTTATCTCTGCGTCTCCGGCTGTTGAAATGTCAAGCCAGGGCTAGATAGGATCTCCTGACAGCAGCTGCTGCCTAGCTCTGGGGGACAGAGGGCTGGTAGTGGGTGAGAGGAGAACCTGGAAGTGAATTGAACATATCTTGAATTCTTGCAGCTGGTTTTGGTGGGACTTTGTGCCTAGAGAGGAAAGCAGAGGCTGTAGGGAGGGGCCTTGAGAGCCCGGGTTTCCAATGACCTTGAGAAGCTCTCTCTGAAAGGACAGGGGCTAGGCCATTTCAGAGGAGATGACTCTGTCCAGCTTTTAGGCTCCCATGCTATGACATTGTAGAAGTGAGGAGTAGTTAGGCCTGGGGTTTAGATAGGATTCTAGACCCCTGGGATCCCACATTAACTCGAGGTGAAACCTTTCTACTTCAGAGGCCATGCCCTGATCCCTCCACTTAGTTCATGTCACTCCGCTGTCATTCTTCCTTGTAATGCCAATACCACGAAAGACCATTTACAGCACCATAAGCTCAGCTTAATTCAGGAACATTTCAGATTTTTAAAGCTAGAGGAGATGATTTCTGAGCTGACCATTTTATTTTTATTTAATTTTTTTGAGACAGAGTCTCACTCTGTCACCCAGGCTGGAGTGCAATGGCATGGTCTTGGCTCACTGCAACCTCCGCCCCCTGGGCTCAAGCAATTCTCCTACCTCAGCCTCCCAAGTAGCTGGGACTACAGGTGTGTACCACCATGCCTGGCTACTTTTTGTATTTTTTTTGTAGAGACGTGGTTTCATCATGTTGCCCAGGCTGGTCTCGAACTCCTGAGCTCAAGCGATCTGCCTGCCTCAGCCTCCCAAAGTGCTGAGATTACAGGCCTCTGAGTCACGATGCCTGGCCTCATTTTTTAAAAAATTCACATAGCACCCACTGTGAAGTAGCTACTGGTCCAAATTGCATGCTTATTAACTCATTTTATCCTCATGACAATTGAATGAAATGGGAGGAAAATGAGGTACAGAGAGGTTAAGTCATTTACCTAAGATCACACAGAAATTGGTAGAATCAGAATTCAAACCCAGGAACACTGGACGAAAAGCTTGTACTTCTTTGTTTTTTTGTTTGTTTGTTTTTTGTTGTTGTTTTTTTTTGAGACCGAGTCTCGCTCTGTCTCCCATGCTGGAGTGCAGTGACCGGATCTCGGCTCACTGCAAGCTCCGCCTCGCGGGTTCACGCCATTCTCCTGCCTCAGCCTCCGGAGTAGCTGGGACTACAGGCGCCCGCCACCGCGCCCGGCTGGTTTTTTGTCTTTTTTTAGTAGTCTTTTTTTTTTTTTTTTTTTTTAGTAGAGACAGGGTTTCACTGTGTTAGCCAGGATGGTCTTGATCTCCTGACCTCGTGATCCGCCCGTCTCGGCCTCCCAAAGTGCTGGGATTACAGGCTTGAGCCACCGCGTCCAGCCAAGCTTGTACTTCTTAACTGCTACTCTGTGCGGGCCTTTGCTATGCTATGCTGGGCATTCAAGGATGAATAGAAGTTGCCAGGGTAGGCAATGAAAAGGAGAAGATTATCTTGCTGGTAGAAGAACAGGAGTAAAGGCAGAAAGGTATAAAAACCAGTTTTGAAATAGAAGAAAAGAACTAATTTCTGCTGAGTACCTATCTTGAGTCAGGCACTATGCAAAGCAGTTTAGATGTTTATTGTTTTATTTTCAGATTAGCCCTGTCAGTAAACATCATTTTCCTTTTTTACAAGTAAGGGAGTTGAGGCTCAGTGAGGTTGAATAGATTGCACAAAGTCACATAACAACCAGGCGTGGTAGCTCACACCTGTAATCCCAGCATTTTGGGAGGCTGAAGTGGAAGCATCGTTTGAGCACAAGAATTTGAAATCAGCATAGGCAACATAGCAAGACCCGCTCTCTACAAAAATAAAAAATTAGCCTGGCATGGTGGCACAGTGGCTGTGGTCCCAGCTACTCGGGAAACTGAGATGGTGTGTCCAGAATTGGTGGGTTCTTGGTTTCACTGACTTCAACAATGAAGCTGCGGACCCTCGGGGTGAGTGTTACAGTTCTTAAAAATGGTGTGTCCAGAGTTTGTTCCTTCAGACGTTCAGATGTGTCTGGAGGTTGTTCCTTCTGGTGGGTTTGTGGTCTCGCTGTCAGGAGCAAAGCTGCAGACCTTCATGGTCAGTGTTACAGCTCTTAAAGGCAGCGCGTCTGGAGTTGTTTGTTCTTCCCAGTGGGTTCGTGATCTCACTGACTTCAGGAGTGAAACTACAAACCTTCGTGGTGAGTGTTACAGCTAACAAAGGCAGCGTGGACCCAAAGAGTAAGCAATACCAAGAGTTACTGCAAAGAGCAAAAAAACAAACGTCGCACACTTTGAAAGCAGACCCCAGCTAGTTACCCCTGGCTAGCTGGGGCAGCCTGCTTTTATTCCCTTATGTGGCCGCACCCACATCCTGCTGATTGGTCCATTTTATAGAGAGCTGATTGGTCTACTTTACAGAGAGCTGATTGGTCCGTTTTGACAGAGTGCTGATTGGTGCGTTTACAATCCTTGAGCTAGACACAGAGTCACAGAGTGCTAGTTAGCTAGATACAGAGTTAGCTAGATACAGAGTACCAGTTGGTGTATTTACAAACCCTGAGCTAGACACAGAGTGCTGATTGGTGCATTTACAATCTTTGAGCTAGATACAAAGTCACAGAGTGCTAGTCCCCCAAGTCTCCACTAGGTTAGCTAGATACAGAGTACCGATTGGTGTACTCACAAACCCTGAGCTAGACACAGAATGCTGATTGGTGTATTTACAAACCCTGAGCTAGACACAGAGTGCTGATTGGTGTATTTACAAACCCTGAGCTAGACACAGAGTGCTGATTGGTGCATTTACAAACCCTGAGCTAGACACAGAGTGCTGATTGGTGCACATACGATCCTCCAGCTAGATATAAAAGTTCTCCAAGTCCCCATCCAGTTCAGGAGTCCAGCTGACTTCACCCAGTGGATCCTGTACCTGGGCTGCAGGCAGAGCTGCCTGCCAGTCCTGAGCCAAGCCTGTGCCTGCACTCCTCAGCCCTTGGGCTGTCGATGGGACCCAGCGCCAAGGAGCGGGGGGCAGTGCCTGTCAGGGAGGCTCAGGCCACGCGGGAGCCCACCCACTGCAGGGGGTGGAGCTCAGACATGGTGGGCTGCAGGTCCCCAGTCCTGCCCCGCCAGGAGGCAGCTAAGGCCCCGCGAGAATTTGAGTGCGGTGCCGGTGGGTCGGCACTGCTGGGCGACCCAGTGCAACCTCCTCAGCCGCTGCTGGCCTGACTGCTAAGCCCCTCACTGCCCTGGGCCGGCAGTGCCAGCTGGCGGCTCCGTGTGCGGGGCGGCAGAGCCCATACCCGCCGGAACTCACACTGGCAGGCAAGCGCAGCCCGGGTTCCCGCCCATGCCTCTCTCTCCACACCTCCCTGCAAGTAGAGGGTCCGGTCTCAGCCAGCCCAGAGAGGGGCTCCCATGGTGCCATAGCGGGCTGAAGGGCTCCTCAAGCGCCGCCAGAGTGGATGCCAAGGCCGGAGGCCGAGGAGGCACTGAGAGTGAGGGCTGCTAGCACATTGTCACCTCTCAATGGGAGGATCACTTGAGCCCAAGAGGTCAAGGCTGCAGTGAACTGTGATCACACCACTGTTCTTTAGCCTGAGCAACTAGGTGGTCATCTTCCATATAGAATTGATTTGATTTGAAAATGGAACCAATAAAGATTTCATCTGACAAGGCCCAGCCCCTGTGTTTTCTGAATGTTCCAACACTAGTGTTTCCTTGTTGAGAACGTGATTTGACTTTTAAGTGATGTTCAATTTTTCTAATGGTCTATGAACTCCATGAGGACAGGGTTGGTGTCTATGTCATTTGCCAATGTTTCTCCAATACCCAGCATTATGCTAGGCACACTGTAGACTTGAAAATATTTATAAAATCAATGAATAGAAAATGCAAATTGTGTTGTAAACAGCTATTTAACACTTCATTTTCCCCCTATCCAATGTATATGTTATATTTTGCTAAGCCCAGGTCTCATTTAAGTGGCTGATCTCCACATCCGTACACATGAAGGCTCCAGGGTCACCATTAGATGATTAAGGGGGACTCTTACTGAAAGAGGGGAGGGCTGCATGGAATAGCTATAGCCAGGTTGATCAATGTCTCTGTTTGGCTGGGACAGTCCAAAGTGTGCACCGTTGCCCTGTTGAATAATTAACAGTGCCTCCTTCACTCTTGAAAGAGCCCCAGTTTGGAGGATAAATTATATGAAGACCGTAGGCCGGTGACTCCCCACATAGAGGTTGCTGTGTTTCCAGCACTATGAAAGTCTACTGGGGGAAGAGCAGATTCCAAACAAAGCCTGGTGGGTAGGAACACAAAGAAAATTCCAGAAATAGTCTCTTGCCTTTTCCCTAAACCCTCCACCTTCTCCCCTCAGGCTGGCTCTCCTTGGGATGGGATAAGCACCTCCTGCCGATGGAAGGCAGGTGGCTTAGAAGACCTGGCTACTGTCCAGCCCTGCGGCTTTGGGCAATTCACTTCTGTGCTCTGGGGTCTAGAGTCTCTCTCTGAATCTGAAGATGAGAGGACTGGAGTTTGGTGGTTTTATACATGTACTCTGTGCAACCGCCTGTGTCCCCATGGGAAGGAATGAAAATAATATGTGAAACACCATGCTAGAGAATCAGATGTCTGGATGATCAAGAAGGTGGCATCTGCTGCCCAAGTTCTCAGAGCCTGCAGGGAGCAGAGGCCAGGATTGGGGCTCCTGGTTAGGCAGGCTCTGCAGAGTTGTGAAAATGTGCCCATCAGGGGAGCCCCTGCACCCTCTCTATCCAGGTGGCTTTTGGACCACCTGAGTGGCTCTGTGGGGAGATGATTACAGGCCTGGGAAGGGGGAAGAATTCACTGGCTGTGAAGTCTCCAACAATAATGAATGAATTAATGGGTCAATCAATTCACATATTCATTTATCACGATTTTGTTAAGTGAACTGGGGGGGCCCAGCTTTGAACTCAAGGGGTCCCTGTCAGAGAGTGCGTCTGAGTACGTGAGCATCAGGACTCCAGGCCTCATGTATCCCCTGCCCCGACTCCCTGCTGTGCCCACCTGGGGGACCTGAGTCTTGGGGTTGGGGCTGACAGCAGGGAAGGGCAGAGCCAGGAGTGCTGAGAGCAGGAAGGGGAAAAGTGGGCTTCAATGCCTGCCAGGGCTGGGAGACACAGGAGGAGGCTAACTCTTCCTCTCAGAGCCTAGTGCTTTGTGGTTGGCACCTCTTGAGGAGTAGCTACAGACTGTAGTCCATGTTTCCACCCAACTGTGCCTTGCCCTCTCTACCTGCTTCTCCTCCTCCCCAGCTTCCAGCTTTTAAGGAGGCTCAGCCAACTCCCCTTTGCCCTCTGGAAGTCCTTTCTGGCATCTCAAGCCTGTGGAAGCTCTGGGAAGGGCCAGTTCCCTTTGACAAGTGACACTCTTCCCTCCTATTTTGTCACTTCCTCCCTTCTGATATTCCCAGACCCCAGCTAGGTTCTCCCAGCATCCCAGGGGGTGAAGGCCCTGATCTAGGAATGTCTGAGGAACAGGTGGGGGAAAGGGGACCTTATTGGTGGGGTGCCACGGACTGTGAGGAGTCTGCAGGTTGAGCCGCCCCATGAGGACCCACCTCTTGGGTGGCCTCAGAGGGAAATTCTGCCTTCACTAAAGGATGGCAAGAGAGATCAGGGGCAGACATTGAGCTGGAGAGGGCAGTGGGTGAATCTCAGATCCCTGAGGTCTAGGCCTGGTTCTGGCACAAAAGTGCTGTGTGGCCTTGGCCAGATCCTCTACGGTGAAAAGGGAAAGACGATGATACCAGGGTTCCCCCTTCACTAGACTTCTATGGTGCTGTGAATTACCAGTCTCGGTGCAGCTTTGCCCCTTACCCAACTGGCTTGTGTAGAACAAAGAAAGAGGAGTCTCTGGGGCAGGTGGTGCTGGGTGCCCATGTGGCCCTAGTGGGCCAGGGACCTGGTTTTGAGTAGCTGGGGCAGGTCCACAATGCAGCAGAGTGTCTCTGAGGAGAGGTCACTCTGATGTCCCTGGCAGCTGAGATTAACTGCTATTCTTTTAGCCAAAACGCTGGGTGCCTCTTTTCAAAAGTCCAAGAGGCTCATTTGCATGTCATTTGCATCTCATTTGAACACCAACTCATTTAATGTTCAGCAACCACTGAGATTTCTTCCAAGCCCCTGCTTCTTGCTTTCCCCGGGTTGTCTCTCCCTCTCTCCCTCCCCGCCCACATCCTGCAGCTGGTCTAGCTGGGCAGGCCTGGTCCTCGTGGTCTGGGCCTCACTGGGTCCAGCCTTGTCCAAGGAGCCCATCCACTGGCTGTGGAGGGGAGAGGAGGCAATGGGGACCTCAGGGTGGGCAAATGTCCAACTGTTGCCAGGAAGGGTTGGCCTTCCCCCGCCCCTCCAGGACCCTTCCCAGGGCTTGGGCTTTCCAGAGCTTTCCCCTCAAATGCCTGAGACTGTAGCTGCTTGCAGCAACAGAGAGAGAGAGAGAGAGAGAGGAGAGCAGGCAGTATATGTTAACTGAGAGTGGGTTTATTATGCTCCAGGGAGAAAAAAGAAAACAATTAAAGAATTGATAGTTTTGTTTTGTTTTGCAACCTGCGGGGCTCCTATGGAGGTCTGCTGGGGAAATCCTTGTATGGGAGCTGGGGAGAGATCTTCTCTTCCAGGGAACTCCAAAGCACTGTAGGAGCTGCTGGGAGAATCAACATTGTATTAATGTAAGAGGGAAGCTCCTTCCACTCCCATTCCTCATCCCTGGCTGGGCTAGAAGCCAGCGCCATGGAAGACAAGACTGCAGACAGGCCTGAACTTCACCGTTGCGACTGCTGTCTCCTGAGTTCAAAGAGCAGCCTTACACCCAGAGCCATAGAAAATGGCTCTGACTGAAACCCCTCTGTGTACCACGAGCTGCTGCAGAGGAGATTAAGGGGCTTGCTCAAGGCCACACAACTGGGACTGGAACCCACAGCTCCTGACTCTACCCCAACGCTTGTAGAAAGTCTCTAAGAATTTAGAATCCTGGTTCCCCATCAAACTGCTCCCCTTGTCTTGCCTCTTCTAAATGGAGCAGAAGCCAGTTAAAAGAGATGATATGGGTGACCCCGGCTGGCCCTCCTGACAACCGGAGCAGGTACCAACTATTCAGATGCTCTCCTCCATCTCCTGATATCACCTAACACCTGCTGGCCAAGTCCTGTCTCTCCTCCAAAGCCCAGTGTAACTTCTCTCCTCCCTGAAGCCTCCACTGAGGTCTTAGTCCTCCCTGACAATTTGGCACTTTAAGGCATGCTTCCTAAAATAAGTGTGTTGTTCATCAGGCATCGTATGATTAGCATGCTTTTATCTGTCTGACCACAAGCTCATGGAGATCAAAATTCTATAGACTCTCTCATGTGCACACGCACGCGTGCACACACACAGGTGTCTCACACACAGGAGCCAATCCTTTACACCTCCTGGCTGATGGACCAGGGTGCCTCAGTTTCTACGTATGTGAGACCAGGAGGCGTGAGATACTAGGCTATGTGGCTCTGCCCATTTCCACAGCGAGGTCGGCCTCCCGCCTTGTGGGTGGTTTTGTTTCCTGCCTGTTCATCAAGCTGGCGATTGGGGGAGGGGACACTGGTGCAGCCTTAGACTATCAGTGGGTAGAGGACTGAAACCCCAAGCGGCCTCCTCTGGGCTCCCTGCAACAGTCTGAGCCCTGAGAGCAGCTGTCGGGCAGAGCTCATTATGGGGGATAATGCAAGCGGAGTGACAGGGAATATCTGTTCTCTCCCCACTATTACACTTGTCGCTCACGCTCTTCCTCTCGCAGGTGAGCTAAGGGGTTTGATTGCCTTTGTGTCAAATCTCTCCATAACAACCAGGCAAACGAGACAATCCGAGTGCTCAGAGCCATTTGGCTGGAAGTGACTTCCTAGCAAACCCCAGGGGTGGATATGGGGCAGGTCTCGGTTGGTGGCTCTGTGGTATGGCCCCCTTCCCCTTCCCAACAAGAGTGCATGACAGTAAGGCCACTTTCCTTTATCCCAGAGAACAAGGAGGATGCCATTACACTCAGGCAATCTTGTTGCTGAGACAGAACAGACACTGGAAATGACTTAAAATGCGGCTCAAGCCTGTAATCCCAGCACTTTGGGAGGCCGAGACGGGCGGATCACGAGGTCAGGAGATCGAGACCATCCTGGCTAACACGGTGAAACCCCGTCTCTACTAAAAAATACAAAAAACTAGCCGGGCGCGGTGGCGGGCGCCTGTAGTCCCAGCTACTCAGGAGGCTGAGGCAGGAGAATGGCGTGAACCCGGGAGGCGGAGCTTGCAGTGAGCTGAGATCCGGCCACTGCACTCCAGCCTG